>NW_026640710.1:0-5980 GCF_028554395.1 Pezoporus wallicus
GGGGGAATATGGGGGGGGGGGGGGGCACCCATAGGTGGGCATTAACACCAACAATGAGGCAGACCAAGGAAGAAAGCAGAGTTTTCCAACCCAAACATGGGAAAAGTTGGGAATTCTGCCAGCAAGGCGCCGGATCGGCATAAGGAAAAGGCGGGAATTCCCTATTCAAGCGGCACCCAGGGAATGCCAGCCCGTTGTAACAGCGCCCAAAGGCTGGGAGAGGAGGATCCCGCATTCCCGACGGCTGGAATGGCTCGGATCCGGCGCCTTCCCCTTACCTGCCCGCGGCCCGCTTCCGTCGGCAGGATCCAGACCTTCAGGATGCCGGTCACGGACACTGCCACCACCGTGTCCTCTGGGACAGCACAGAGCAAGGAGGGGTTAAATCCTTCCCGGGATCATGGAACGGGATGGGATGGGACCCATCCCAAAGCCCATTCCCGGAGCGCATCCTTACCCTGGCTCCTGGCGGAGCGGAGGACGCTGACGGCGCTGATCCAGTCGGGAGCGATCTTGGAGACCAAGGAATAAAGGACCTCCAAGCTGCTCGCATCCACGACGAGGATTTCGGGATAATGGCCGTGGCACAGGAGCCTCCCTTCCCGGTGGCAGGCGCCGGCGGGCCGGTAGAACTGCGGGGCCGGGCGGCATTCCAGCCTTTTCGGCAGCATTCCCAAGGGATTTTCCCCCTCCCTCTCCCGGCATGCCAAGCGCTCACCTGGATGCCGGTGTGCGTGCAGGCCAGCTTGGTGAACTCCAGGCACCGGCCGTCGTTGACATCCCACAGGCACATCTCCCTACGGAATGACGGGGGGGGGAAAACGGGAATGCCGTCGGGATAACGCTGGGAACGCGCTTGAAGACCCCCTCCTTATCCCACGTATTCCCCCCCCCCCAGGGTGGAATTCCTGCCGTCGGGAACGCACCCCCCCTGTTGCGGGATGGGGATGGGGGGGGGTCTTCCCGTTATCGGCATTCCCGAGGTCGGGAATGAATCCCATGGGAACTCACCCGCTCTCCGAGGCGCTGACGACGCAGGGCTGCTCCCCGGGCCCCGAGGCCGGGGCCAGGCAGGGCACGGGGGCGGCGTGGCCGAAGAGCAGAGCCCGGGGGTTGATCTATGGGATAGGGATTGGGATGGGATTGGGATGGGATTGGGATGGGATTGGGATGGGATAGGGATGGGATTGGGATGGGATTGGGATGGGATAGGGATGGGATAGGGATGGGATTGGGATGGGATTGGGATTGGGATGGGATTGGGATGGGATTGGGATGGGATTGGGATGGGATTGGGATGGGATTGGGATGGGATTGGGATGGGATAGGGATGGGATAGGGATGGGATGGGATGGGATTGGGATGGGATTGGGATGGGATTGGGATGGGATTGGGATGGGATAGGGATGGGATAGGGAGGGGCTTGGGATCGCATGTGGATGGGATTGGGATGGGATTGGGATGGGATTGGGATGGGATGGGATGGGATTGGGATGGGATTGGGATGGGATTGGGATGGGATAGGGATGGGATTAGGGATAGGGATGGGATTGGGATGGGATTGGGATGGGATTGGGATGGGATTGGGATTGGGATGGGATTGGGATGGGATAGGGATGGGATTGGGATGGGATTGGGATGGGATTGGGATGGGATAGGGATGGGATTGGGATGGGATTGGGATGGGATAGGGATGGGATTGGGATGGGATTGGGATGGGATAGGGATGGGATAGGGATGGGATTGGGATGGGATTGGGATGGGATTGGGATGGGATTGGGATGGGATTGGGATGGGATAGGGATGGGATTGGGATGGGAGTGGGATGGGATTGGGATGGGAGTGGGATGGGATTGGGATGGGATTGGGATGGGATTGGGATGGGATTGGGATGGGATTGGGATGGGATTGGGATGGGATTGGGATGGGATAGGGATGGGATAGGGATGGGATTGGGATGGGATTGGGATGGGATTGGGATGGGATTGGGATGGGATTGGGATGGGATTGGGATGGGATTGGGATGGGATAGGGATGGGATGGGATAGGGATGGGATTGGGATGGGATGGGATGGGATGGGATGGGATTGGGATGGGATTGGGATGGGATTGGGATGGGATTGGGATGGGATTGGGATGGGATTGGGATGGGATTGGGATGGGATGGGATAGGGATGGGATTGGGATGGGATTGGGATGGGATTGGGATGGGATGGGATGGGATGGGATGGGATTGGGGATTGGGATGGGATTGGGATGGGATTGGGATGGGATTGGGATGGGATAGGGATGGGATAGGGATGGGATTGGGATGGGATTGGGATGGGATTGGGATGGGATAGGGATGGGATTGGGATGGGATAGGGATGGGATTGGGATGGGATTGGGATGGGATTGGGATTGGGATGGGATTGGGATGGGATAGGGATGGGATAGGGATGGGATAGGGATGGGATTGGGATGGGATTGGGATGGGATTGGGATAGGGATGGGATTGGGATGGGATTGGGATGGGATTGGGATGGGATAGGGATGGGATAGGGATGGGATTGGGCAAAAGGGGGACAGAGACCCATAGGAGCCATAAAGAGGTTATTATGGGATGGACAGCCTCGACGCGGCGAACCTAAACACACTAAACCTAAAGGGAAATCACTGCGCCCATTGCCAATGGGAGCCAGGGGATTCCCGGCTTAAATCCCTCGGGATTTGGGAGCGGGATGGCTGGGAATGAGTGGGAATAACGCGCGCCCGCCCCCAGCAAGATGGGGGGTTTGTCTTTGTGGGGCTTCCATGGGGCGGGGGGGAGCGACCCCATGGCGACATTCCCATTGATTCCTATGGGATGGGGGAACGCATCCCGGGAATGCCGCTGCGCAAGGCTCATTATGGGATGGGGTGAGAGCAACCCCATGGCGACATTCCCATTGATTCCTATGGGATGGGGGAACGGATCCCGCAAGGATCGCTGCTCATTATGGGATGGGGGAGCAACCCCATGGCGACATTCCCATTGATTCCTATGGGATGGGGGAACGCATCCCAGGAATGCCACTGCGCTAGGCTCATTATGGGATGGGGGAGCAACCCCATGGCGACATTCCCATTGATTCCTATGGGATGGGGGAACGCAGCCCGGGAATGCCGCTGTGCAAGGCTCATTATGGGATGGGGGAGCGACCCCATGGCGACATTCCCATTGATTCCTATGGGATGGGGAACGCAGCCCGGGAATGCCGCTGTGCAAGGCTCATTATGGGATGGGGTGAGAGCAACCCCATGGCGACATTCCCATTGATTCCTATGGGATGGGGGAACGCAGCCCGGGAATGCCGCTGCGCAAGGCTCATTATGGGATGGGGGAGCGACCCCATGGCGACATTCCCATTGATTCCTATGGGATGGGGGAACGCAGCCCGGGAATGCCGCTGCGCAAGGCTCATTATGGGATGGGGTGAGAGCAACCCCATGGCGACATTCCCATTGATTCCTATGGGATGAGGGAACGCAGCCCGGGAATGCCGCTGCGCAAGGCTCATTATGGGATGGGGTGAGAGCGACCCCATGGCGACATTCCCATTGATTCCTATGGGATGATGCCGCTGCGCAAGGATCATTATGGGATGGGGGAGCGACCCCATGGCGACATTCCCATTGATTCCTATGGGATGGGGGAACGCAGCCCGGGAATGCCGCTGCGCAAGGCTCATTATGGGATGGGGGAGCGACCCCATGGCGACATTCCCATTGATTCCTATGGGATGAGGGAACGCAGCCCGGGAATGCCGCTGCGCTAGGCTCATTATGGGATGGGGGAGCGACCCCATGGCGACATTCCCATTGATTCCTATGGGATGGGGGAACGCATCCCAGGAATGCCACTGCGCTAGGCTCATTATGGGATGGGGGAGCAACCCCATGGCGACATTCCCATTGATTCCTATGGGATGAGGGAACGCAGCCCGGGAATGCCGCTGCGCAAGGCTCATTATGGGATGGGGGAGCAACCCCATGGCGACATTCCCATTGATTCCTATGGGATGAGGGAACGCAGCCCGGGAATGCCGCTGCGCAAGGCTCATTATGGGATGGGGTGAGAGCAACCCCATGGCGACATTCCCATTGATTCCTATGGGATGGGGAACGCATCCCGGGAATGCCGCTGCGCAAGGCTCATTATGGGATGGGGGAGCAACCCCATGGCGACATTCCCATTGATTCCTATGGGATGGGGAACGCATCCCGGGAATGCCGCTGCGCAAGGCTCATTATGGGATGGGGGAGCGACCCCATGGCGACATTCCCATTGATTCCTATGGGATGAGGGAACGGGGAACGCATGGCGACATTCCCATTGATTCCATGGGGGAACGGAGCCGGGATGGGGGAATGCCGCTGCGCAAGGCTCATTATGGGATGGGGTGAGAGCAACCCCATGGCGACATTCCCATTGATTCCTATGGGATGGGGGAACGCAGCCCGGGAATGCCGCTGCGCAAGGATCATTATGGGATGGGGTGAGAGCGAACCCATGGCGACATTCCCATTGATTCCTATGGGATGAGGGAATGGATCCCGGGAATGCCGCTGCGCAAGGATCATTATGGGATGGGGTGAGAGCAACCCCATGGCGACATTCCCATTGATTCCTATGGGATGGGGGAACGCAGCCCGGGAATGCCGCTGCGCAAGGCTCATTATGGGATGGGGGAGCAACCCCATGGCGACATTCCCATTGATTCCTATGGGATGGGGAACGCAGCCCGGGAATGCCGCTGTGCAAGGCTCATTATGGGATGGGGGAGCGACCCCATGGCGACATTCCCATTGATTCCTATGGGATGGGGGAACGCAGCCCGGGAATGCCGCTGCGCAAGGCTCATTATGGGATGGGGTGAGAGCAACCCCATGGCGACATTCCCATTGATTCCTATGGGATGGGGGAACGCAGCCCGGGAATGCCGCTGCGCAAGGCTCATTATGGGATGGGGGAGCGACCCCATGGCGACATTCCCATTGATTCCTATGGGATGGGGGAACGCATCCCGGGAATGCCGCTGCGCAAGGCTCATTATGGGATGGGGGAGCGACCCCATGGCGACATTCCCATTGATTCCTATGGGATGGGGGAACGGAGCCCGGGAATGCTGCTGCGCAAGGATCATTATGGGATGGATTCCAAAGGACGCCAGTGATCTGCGGGGGGGGGGGGGGGGGGACGGACGGGACACGATGACACAACGGGAAGCGCTTCCAAAGCTCTGGAAAAGCGGGAATTGCGCACTCACCTGCAGCTCGGGCCCCAGGTCCCAGAGGCAGAGCTGCCCGTCGTGGGAGCCCGTCACCACCACGGGCACGTCGGGCAGCAGGAGGAGGCTGCAGACGCAGTGCGTGGGGGCCCGGCGGCCCCACAACACGATGGGCAGCACGAGGCCTGCGCCGGCCATCCCGCGGGAATGCGGATCCCGCCGCTCCTGCCTTTGGGAATGGAGCCCCAAAGGGACATGGGGCCGCTGCAAAGCCGGCCCCAGCTCCCATCCCCTTCCCAATGGGAATGGCAAAGGATGCAGAAGCTCTTCCTTCACCTTTAGGCCTCATCCAAGCCCCCCCATTGCCTTTAGGCCTCATCCAAGCCCCCCCATTCCCTTTAGGCCTCATCCAAGCCCCCCCATTGCCTTTAGGCCTCATCCAAGCCCCCCCATTCCCTTTAGGCCTCATCCAAGCCCCCCCATTCCCTTTAGGCCTCATCCAAGCCCCCCCATTCCCTTTAGGCCTCATCCAAGCCCCCCCATTGCCTTTAGGGTTCACCCAAGCCCCCCCATTCCCTTTAGGGTTCATCCAAGCCCCCCCATTGCCTTTAGCGTTCATCCAACCCCCCCCATTCCCTTTAGGGTTCATCCAAACCCCCCCATTCCCGTTAGGGAACCCTAACCCCGTTACCGGCGCTCCCTGCCCGCGGGGCCGCCAAGCGCCGCCGGCT
>NW_026640711.1:0-6034 GCF_028554395.1 Pezoporus wallicus
CCCTGCTGCGCAGCAACACAGTCAGCACAGAATGAACAGTGGCATCTGCTCACACGGCAGAAGGAGCAGCAGGGAAAGCTAGTGCTCTGCTTCTTCAGCACACAAGCAGCTTTGCAACGGGGTCACCATCATTGCAGTCTCTCCTCGGTTTCATACCTAAAAGTCCATTTGAATCCAAATTCTCAGGTGGTGTCTCTCAGCTGCCCAGCAGCACAGTTAGTACAGCACGAACGTTTGGCCTCTGCTCCCACAGCAGAAGAGCCAGGATTGAAAGCTGGTGCTGGACCTGTTCAGCACACAATCCCCTTTACATTGGTGCCTCCATCGTTGCTTTCACTGCTCACATTCATACAGGAAAAGCATTTGAATGGAATCAGTCCAGAGCCTGCTCCCTGCTGCGCAGCAACACAGTCAGCACAGAATGAACAGTGGCATCTGCTCACACGGCAGAAGGAGCAGCAGGGAAAGCTAGTGCTCTGCTTCTTCAGCACACAAGCAGCTTTGCAACGGGGTCACCATCATTGCAGTCTCTCCTCGGTTTCATACCTAAAAGTCCATTTGAATCCAAATTCTCAGGTGGTGTCTCTCAGCTGCCCAGCAGCACAGTGAGTACAGCACGAACGTTTGGCATCTGCTCCCACAGCAGAAGAGCCAGGATTGAAAGCTGGTGCTGGACCTGTTCAGCACACAATCCGTTTACATTGGTGCCTCCATCGTTGCTTTCACTGCTCACTTTCATACAGGAAAAGCATTTGAATGGAATCAGTCCAGAGCCTGCTCTCTGCTGCGCAGCAACACAGTCAGCACAGAATGAACAGTGGCATCTGCTCACACGGCAGAAGGAGCAGCAGGGAAAGCTAGTGCTCTGCTTCTTCAGCACACAAGCAGCTTTGCAACGGGGTCACCATCATTGCAGTCTCTCCTCGGTTTCATACCTAAAAGTCCATTTGAATCCAAATTCTCAGGTGGTGTCTCTCAGCTGCCCAGCAGCACAGTGAGTTCAGCACACAATCACCTCTACATCGGTGCATTCATCGTTGCTTTCACTGCTCACTTTCATACAGGAAAAGCATTTGAATGGAATCAGTCCAGAGGCTGCTCTCTGCTGCGCAGCACACAGTCAGCACAGAATGAACAGTGGCATCTGCTCACACGGCAGAAGGAGCAGCAGGGAAAGCTAGTGCTCTGCTTCTTCAGCACACAAGCAGCTTTGCAACGGGGTCACCATCATTGCAGTCTCTCCTCGGTTTCATACCTAAAAGTCCATTTGAATCCAAATTCTCAGGTGGTGTCTCTCAGCTGCCCAGCAGCACAGTGAGTACAGCACGAACGTTTGGCCTCTGCTCCCACAGCAGAAGAGCCAGGATTGAAAGCTGGTGCTGGACCTGTTCAGCACACAATCCCCTTTACATTGGTGCCTCCATCGTTGCTTTCACTGCTCACTTTCATACAGGAAAAGCATTTGAATGGAATCAGTCCAGAGCCTGCTCTCTGCTGCGCAGCAACACAGTCAGCACAGAATGAACAGTGGCATCTGCTCACACGGCAGAAGGAGCAGCAGGGAAAGCTAGTGCTCTGCTTCTTCAGCACACAAGCAGCTTTGCAACGGGGTCACCATCATTGCAGTCTCTCCTCGGTTTCATACCTAAAAGTCCATTTGAATCCAAATTCTCAGGTGGTGTCTCTCAGCTGCCCAGCAGCACAGTGAGTACAGCACGAACGTTTGGCCTCTGCTCCCACAGCAGAAGAGCCAGGATTGAAAGCTGGTGCTGGACCTGTTCAGCACACAATCCCCTTTACATTGGTGCCTCCATCGTTGCTTTCACTGCTCACTTTCATACAGGAAAAGCATTTGAATGGAATCAGTCCAGAGCCTGCTCTCTGCTGCGCAGCAACACAGTCAGCACAGAATGAACAGTGGCATCTGCTCACACGGCAGAAGGAGCAGCAGGGAAAGCTAGTGCTCTGCTTCTTCAGCACACAAGCAGCTTTGCAACGGGGTCACCATCATTGCAGTCTCTCCTCGGTTTCATACCTAAAAGTCCATTTGAATCCAAATTCTCAGGTGGTGTCTCTCAGCTGCCCAGCAGCACAGTGAGTACAGCACGAACGTTTGGCCTCTGCTCCCACAGCAGAAGAGCCAGGATTGAAAGCTGGTGCTGGACCTGTTCAGCACACAATCCCTTTACATTGGTGCCTCCATCGTTGCTTTCACTGCTCACTTTCATACAGGAAAAGCATTTGAATGGAATCAGTCCAGAGCCTGCTCTCTGCTGCGCAGCAACACAGTCAGCACAGAATGAACAGTGGCATCTGCTCACACGGCAGAAGGAGCAGCAGGGAAAGCTAGTGCTCTGCTTCTTCAGCACACAAGCAGCTTTGCAACGGGGTCACCATCATTGCAGTCTCTCCTCGGTTTCATACCTAAAAGTCCATTTGAATCCAAATTCTCAGGTGGTGTCTCTCAGCTGCCCAGCAGCACAGTGAGTACAGCACGAACGTTTGGCCTCTGCTCCCACAGCAGAAGAGCCAGGATTGAAAGCTGGTGCTGGACCTGTTCAGCACACAATCCCCTTTACATTGGTGCCTCCATCGTTGCTTTCACTGCTCACTTTCATACAGGAAAAGCATTTGAATGGAATCAGTCCAGAGCCTGCTCTCTGCTGCGCAGCAACACAGTCAGCACAGAATGAACAGTGGCATCTGCTCACACGGCAGAAGGAGCAGCAGGGAAAGCTAGTGCTCTGCTTCTTCAGCACACAAGCAGCTTTGCAACGGGGTCACCATCATTGCAGTCTCTCCTCGGTTTCATACCTAAAAGTCCATTTGAATCCAAATTCTCAGGTGGTGTCTCTCAGCTGCCCAGCAGCACAGTGAGTACAGCACGAACGTTTGGCCTCTGCTCCCACAGCAGAAGAGCCAGGATTGAAAGCTGGTGCTGGACCTGTTCAGCACACAATCCCCTTTACATTGGTGCCTCCATCGTTGCTTTCACTGCTCACTTTCATACAGGAAAAGCATTTGAATGGAATCAGTCCAGAGCCTGCTCTCTGCTGCGCAGCAACACAGTCAGCACAGAATGAACAGTGGCATCTGCTCACACGGCAGAAGGAGCAGCAGGGACTAGTGCTCTGCTTCTTCAGCACACAAGCAGCTTTGCAAAGGGGTCACCATCATTGCAGTCTCTCCTCGGCTTCATACCTAAAAGTCCATTTGAATCCAAATTCTCAGGTGGTGTCTCTCAGCTGCCCAGCAGCACAGTGAGTACAGCACGAACGTTTGGCCTCTGCTCCCACAGCAGAAGAGCCAGGATTGAAAGCTGGTGCTGGACCTGTTCAGCACACAATCCCCTTTACATTGGTGCCTCCATCGTTGCTTTCACTGCTCACTTTCATACAGGAAAAGCATTTGAATGGAATCAGTCCAGAGCCTGCTCTCTGCTGCGCAGCAACACAGTCAGCACAGAATGAACAGTGGCATCTGCTCACACGGCAGAAGGAGCAGCAGGGAAAGCTAGTGCTCTGCTTCTTCAGCACACAAGCAGCTTTGCAAAGGGGTCACCATCATTGCAGTCTCTCCTCGGTTTCATACCTAAAAGTCCATTTGAATCCAAATTCTCAGGTGGTGTCTCTCAGCTGCCCAGCAGCACAGTTAGTACAGCACTAACGTTTGACTCTGCTCCCACAGCAGAAGAGCCAGGATTGAAAGCTGGTGCTGGACCTGTTCAGCACACAATCCCCTTTACATTGGTGCCTCCATCGTTGCTTTCACTGCTCACTTTCATACAGGAAAAGCATTTGAATGGAATCAGTCCAGAGCCTGCTCTCTGCTGCGCAGCAACACAGTCAGCACAGAATGAACAGTGGCATCTGCTCACACGGCAGAAGGAGCAGCAGGGAAAGCTAGTGCTCTGCTTCTTCAGCACACAAGCAGCTTTGCAACGGGGTCACCATCATTGCAGTCTCTCCTCGGTTTCATACCTAAAAGTCCATTTGAATCCAAATTCTCAGGTGGTGTCTCTCAGCTGCCCAGCAGCACAGTGAGTACAGCACGAACGTTTGGCCTCTGCTCCCACAGCAGAAGAGCCAGGATTGAAAGCTGGTGCTGGACCTGTTCAGCACACAATCCCCTTTACATTGGTGCCTCCATCGTTGCTTTCACTGCTCACTTTCATACAGGAAAAGCATTTGAATGGAATCAGTCCAGAGCCTGCTCTCTGCTGCGCAGCAACACAGTCAGCACAGAATGAACAGTGGCATCTGCTCACACGGCAGAAGGAGCAGCAGGGAAAGCTAGTGCTCTGCTTCTTCAGCACACAAGCAGCTTTGCAACGGGGTCACCATCATTGCAGTCTCTCCTCGGTTTCATACCTAAAAGTCCATTTGAATCCAAATTCTCAGGTGGTGTCTCTCAGCTGCCCAGCAGCACAGTGAGTACAGCACGAACGTTTGGCCTCTGCTCCCACAGCAGAAGAGCCAGGATTGAAAGCTGGTGCTGGACCTGTTCAGCACACAATCCCCTTTACATTGGTGCCTCCATCGTTGCTTTCACTGCTCACTTTCATACAGGAAAAGCATTTGAATGGAATCAGTCCAGAGCCTGCTCTCTGCTGCGCAGGAACACAGTCAGCACAGAATGAACAGTGGCATCTGCTCACACGGCAGAAGGAGCAGCAGGGAAAGCTAGTGCTCTGCTTCTTCAGCACACAAGCAGCTTTGCAACGGGGTCACCATCATTGCAGTCTCTCCCCTGTTTCCTACCTAAAAGTCCATTTGAATCCAAATTCTCAGGTGGTGTCGCTCAGCTGCCCAGCAGCACAGTGAGTACAGCACGAACGTTTGGCCTCTGCTCCCACAGCAGAAGAGCCAGGATTGAAAGCTGGTGCTGGACCTGTTCAGCACACAATCCCCTTTACATTGGTGCCTCCATCGTTGCTTTCACTGCTCACTTTCATACAGGAAAAGCATTTGAATGGAATCAGTCCAGAGGCTGCTCTCTGCTGCGCAGCAACACAGTCAGCACAGAATGAACAGTGGCATCTGCTCACACGGCAGAAGGAGCAGCAGGAAAGCTAGTGCTCTGCTTCTTCAGCACACAAGCAGCTTTGCAACGGGGGCCAGGATTGAAAGCTGGTGCTGGACCTGTTCAGCACACAATCCCCTTTACATTGGTGCCTCCATCGTTGCTTTCACTGCTCACTTTCATACAGGAAAAGCATTTGAATGGAATCAGTCCAGAGCCTGCTCTCTGCTGGCAGCAACACAATCAGCACAGAATGAACAGTGGCATCTGCTCACACAGCAGAAGGAGGGAATCAGTCCAGAGCCTGCTCTCTGCTGCGCAGCAACACACAGCACAGAATGAACAGTGGCATCTGCTCACACGGCAGAAGGAGCAGCAGGGAAAGCTAGTGCTCTGCTTCTTCAGCACACAAGCAGCTTTGCAACGGGGTCACCATCATTGCAGTCTCTCCTCGGTTTCATACCTAAAAGTCCATTTGAATCCAAATTCTCAGGTGGTGTCTCTCAGCTGCCCAGCAGCACAGTGAGAACAGCACGAACGTTTGGCATCTGCTCCCACAGCAGAAGAGCCAGGATTGACAGCTGGTGCTGGACCTGTTCAGCACACAATCCCCTTTACATTGGTGCCTCCATCGTTGCTTTCACTGCTCACTTTCATACAGGAAAAGCATTTGAATGGAATCAGTCCAGAGCCTGCTCTCTGCTGCGCAGCAACACAGTCAGCACAGAATGAACAGTGGCATCTGCTCACACGGCAGAAGGAGCAGCAGGGAAAGCTAGTGCTCTGCTTCTTCAGCACACAAGCAGCTTTGCAACGGGGTCACCATCATTGCAGTCTCTCCTCGGTTTCATACCTAAAAGTCCATTTGAATCCAAATTCTCAGGTGGTGTCTCTCAGCTGCCCAGCAGCACAGTGAGTACAGCACGAACGTTTGGCCTCTGCTCCCACAGCAGAAGAGCCAGGATTGAAAGCTGGTGCTGGACCTGTTCAGCACACAATCCCCTTTACATTG
>NW_026640712.1:0-613 GCF_028554395.1 Pezoporus wallicus
TGAGCTGACAAGTAGCACAGCGATTAGAGCACGAACGTCTGGCCTCTGCTCCCAGAGCCGAAGAGCCAGGAGGGAAAGCATGTGCTGGGCATCTTCAGCACACAGTCAGCTTTGCAACGGTGTCACCATCATTGCTGTCGCTCCTCGCTTTCATACTTAAAAGTCCATTTGAGTGCAACCTCTCCGAAGCTTGTTCTCGGCTGCCCAGGGGCAGAACGATTAGTGCACGAACGTCTGGCTTCTGCTCCCAGATCCGAAGAGCCAGGAGGGAAAGCATGTGCTGGGCATCTTCAGCACACAGTCAGCTTTGCAACGGTGTCACCATCATTGCTGTCGCTCCTCAGTGTCATACCTAAAGGTCCATTTGAATGCACCCTCTTCGGAGCTTGCTCTCGGCTGCCCAGCAGCACAGTGAGTAGAGCACGAACAGTTGCCGTCTGCTCCCACAATCGAAGAGCCAGGAGGGAAAGCTAGTGCTCTGAATCTTCTGCACACAGTCAGCTTTGCAACGGTGTCACCATCATTGCTGTCGCTCCTCGCTTTCATACCTAAAGGTCCATTTGAATGCACCCTCTTCGGAGCTTTCTCTCGGCTGCCGAGCAGCACAGTGAGT
>NW_026640713.1:0-610 GCF_028554395.1 Pezoporus wallicus
CCCAAATCCAAATTGTTTTCCATCTGTGGCCCATCCCCACCCGTTTGGGGTTTACCAACTCCCAGGAGCTGCGGTGCTGCGTCCCCTGGGGCCGTTCAGTGGGAGAGGGGCAGAGGCTGCCAGAGCCAGAGGTCATCTGGGAGCTGCCCCCCCCCCCGCCCGCAGGGTCCCCACCACCCGCAGGAGGGCTTTGCTGCCGGCTCCTTTACTCTCTGAGCTGTGTGAGTGTGTGTGTCTGTGGAGTCTAAATTACAGAAACCCCACAAACATTTAAATGTTCTTTAATGGAATACCACTTTGGTTTTCTATCTGAGCTCTTACAGCAGCTCCCTGCTCCTGAATTGTGATGCATGTGGATGTGACTAAACCTGTCCTGTTTGGTTTTTGTTCTTCCCCAGGGAGGAGGTCCACGCCAACGCCAAGTGGCTTTTTGGGCCATCAGCGGCAAAACGTCACTGGCTGTGATGCTCGAAGGTGACACCAGCAGTGGCCAAAGGAGCCGGGCCAGCAGCAGGGCCACTCGCTGACCCTGCTGGATCAGAAGGCTCCACTTACCACCCAGAAACCTTCCCCTAGCTCTTATTAAACACTTGAACATCCCAGGAAGCGT
>NW_026640714.1:0-609 GCF_028554395.1 Pezoporus wallicus
GGGGGCCCCCATCTCCAGCAGGTTTGGGGGGGAGGGGTCCAGCTTTGGGGGGGGGCATTTATGGGGGGGAGGGGGGGGGTTGTAGTGGTCTTGGTGGGGGAGGGGTCCACATGGAGGTGGGGTCCACAATGGGGGTGCTCCCGTATCAAGGTCCGGGCGGGCGCCACTTCCGGTGGCGCTGCTTCCCGTTCCGGGCTCGCGCTGCTGCCGCCGTTTCCGTCTCCCGTTCCCGCTGTTCCCGCTCCCGCTGTTCCCGTTCCCGCTGTTCCCGCTCCCGCTGTTCCCGCTCCCGCTGTTCCCGTTCCCGTTCCGCCATGGGCGCGCACCTGGCCCGGCGCTACCTGGGGGGCGCGGACACGGAGCCGGACCCTCTGCGGGTGCCCTCGTTCCCCCCCGAGCTGGGGATGCCGGAGCGCCGCCCGCGCGGTCAGTGCCCCACGTGACCTTGGGGTGACCCCCGGGTGACCTCCGGGTGACCTGTGCATGCACCGTGGGTGCTGTGGGGTGGCTATGGGGGGGCTATGGGGTAGCTATGGGGGCTATGGGGTGGCTGTGGGGGCTATAGGGTGGCCATGGGGCCTGTGGGGTGGCCATGGGGGCTAGGGGGTG
>NW_026640715.1:0-600 GCF_028554395.1 Pezoporus wallicus
AGGCTCTGGACGGATTCTATTCAAATGCTTTTCCTCTACGAGTGTTAGCAGTGAAACCAACGATGGATGCACCAACGTAAAAGGGATTGTGTGCTGAACAGGTCCAGCACCAGCTTTCAATCCTGGCTCTTCTGCTGTGGGAGCAGAGGCCAAACGTTCGTGCTGTACTAACTGTGCTGCTGGGCAGCTGAGAGACACCACCTGAGAATTTGGATTCAAATGGACTTTTAGGTAGGAAACCGAGGAGAGACTGCAATGATGGTGACCCCGTTGCAAAGCTGCTTGTGTGCTGAAGAAGCAGAGCACTAGCTTTCCCTGCTGCTCCTTCTGCCGTGTGAGCAGATGCCACTGTTCATTCTGTGCTGTGTTGCTGCCAGCAGGGAGCAGGCTCTGGACTGATTCTATTCAAATGCTTTTCCTGTATGAGTGTTAGCAGTGAAAGCAACGATGGAGGCACCAATGTAAAGGTGATTGTGTGCTGACCAGGTCCAGCACCAGCTTTCAATCCTGGCTCTTCTGCTGTGGGAGCAGATGCCAAACGTTCGTGCTGTACTCACTGTGCTGCTGGGCAGCTGAGACCCCCTGAGAATTTGCATTCAA
>NW_026640716.1:0-5986 GCF_028554395.1 Pezoporus wallicus
CCATAGCTCCCACCCCATAGCTCCCGCTCCCACCCCATAGCTCCCACCCCATAGCCCCCACCCCATAGCTCCCATAGCCCCATAGCTCCCACCCCATAGCCCCCGCCCCCATAGCCCCGCCCCATAGCCCCATAGCCCCATAGCCCCCACCCCATAGCCCCCACCCCATAGCTCCCACCCCATAGCTACCGCCCCATAGCTCCCGCCCCATAGCCCCCGCCCCATAGCTCCCGCCCCATAGCTCCCGCCCCATAGCCCCATAGCTCCCACCCCATAGCCCCCTGCCCCATAGCTCCCGCCCCATAGCCCCCACCCCATAGCCCCATAGCCCCACAGCTCCCGCCCCATAGCCCCCTGCCCCATAGATCCCCGCCCCATAGCCCCCACCCCATAGCCCCCACCCCATAGCTCCCGCCCCATAGCCCCACCCCATAGCTCCCGCCCCACAGATCCCTGCCCCATAGATCCCTGCCCCACAGACCCCACCCCATAGCCCCCACCCCACAGACCCATGCCCCACCCCATAGCTCCCGCCCCATAGCTCCCACCCCATAGCTCCCTGCCCCATAGCTCCGTGCCCCATAGCTCCCACCCCATAGCCCCCACCCCATAGCTCCCACCCCATAGCTCCCACCCCATAGCCCCCACCCCATAGCTCCCACCCCATAGATCCTGCCCCATAGCTCCCACCCCATAGCTCCTGCCCCACAGACCCCTGCCCCACAGATCCCAGCCCCACAGACCTGCCCCATAGCCCCCACCCCATAGCTCCCGCCCCATAGCTCCCACCCCATAGCTCCCGCCCCATAGCTCCCGCCCCATAGATCCCCGCCCCATAGCCCCGCCCCCTCTTGCCTTCAGGAAGCGGCTCCTCCCCTCCTCCCGCTTCTTGAGGAAGGCCCCGGCCTCGTCCTCATCACCCGAGGAGGAGGAGGAGGGGGAGGAAGAGCCTGGGGGGGGGAGGGAGGGCTCAGCCCCATAGAGACCCATAGGGACCCATAGAGACCCATAGGGACCCATAGGGACACATAGAGACACATAGAGACCCATAGAGACACATAGAGACACATAGGGACCCATAGAGACCCATAGAGACCCATAGGGACCCATAGAGACACATAGGGACACATAGGGACCCATAGAGACCCATAGAGACCCATAGGGACCCCATAGAGACCCATAGAGACCCATAGAGACCCATAGGGACCCATAGAGACACATAGAGACACATAGGGACCCATAGAGACCCATAGAGACCCATAGGGACCCCATAGAGACCCATAGAGACCCATAGAGACCCATAGGGACCCATAGAGACACATAGAGACCCATAGAGACACATAGAGACACATAGGGACCCATAGAGACCCATAGAGACCCATAGGGACCCCATAGAGACCCATAGAGACCCATAGAGACCCATAGGGACCCATAGAGACACATAGAGACCCATAGAGACCCCATAGAGGAACTCATAGAAGTACATATAGATTGACCCATAGATAAGTCACAGAGTGCCCCATAGATGTGACCCAGAGTGCCCCATAGATGTGCCCCAGAGTGACCCATAGAGTGACCCAGTGACCCATAGATGTACCCCATAGAGTGACCCATAGATGTACCCCATAGAGTGACCCATAGATGTGACCCATAGAGTGACCCATAGATGTACCCCATAGAGTGACCCATAGATGTGACCCATAGAGTACCCCATAGATGTGACCCACAGAGTACCCCATATATGTGACCCACAGATGTGACCCATAGTGTGCCCCACAGATTGACCCATAGAGTACCCCATAGATGTGCCCCATAGCGTGCCCCATAGCGTGCCCCCCCATTGCCCCCCATGTTCCTACCCTCCGAGTCCCGGCTCCTCTTCTCCTCATCCTCATCCGAGAGCTCCGGGTTCTGCAAGACAGAGACCCATAGATTGACCCATAGAGCCCCATAGGGACCCATAGAGACCCATAGATTGACCCATAGAGCCCCATAGGGACCCACAGAGACCCATAGGGACCCACAGAGCCCCATAGATTGACCCATAGAGCCCCACAGGGACCCATAGGGACCCATAGCTCCTTCCCCCATAGCTCCCACCCCATAGCTCCCTGCCCCATAGCACCCCATAGATCACCCCATAGCCTTGCCCCATAGCTCCTCCCCCACACGTCCCACACCGTATCTCCCACTCCATATCTCCCGCCCCACACCTCCCACCCCACATCTGCACCCCCACATCTCCCGCCCCATAGATTCCGCCCAACACCTCCCACCCCATAGATCCCACCCCAGAGCTCTCACCCCATAGATCTTGCCCCATAGACCCCACCCCACACCTCCCGCCCCATAGACCCTGCCCCACACCTCCCACCCCATAGTCCCCGCCCCACACCTCCCACTCCATAGATCCCACCCCACACCTCCCACCCCATAGACCCTGCCCCACACCTCCCACCCCATAGATCCCACCCTACACCCCTGCCCCACACCTCCCCCCCCACACCTCCCACACTGCCCCATAGCTCCCGCCCCACACCCCTGCCCCACACTGCCCCATAGACCCTGCCCCACACCTCCCACCCCATAGATCCCACCCCACACTGCCCCACACCTCCTGCCCCACACTGCCCCACAGCTCCCACCCCACAGCTCCAGCCCCACACTGCCCTATAGATCCCACCCCACACCTCCCACCCCACACTGCCCCATAGACCCTGCACCACACCTCCCACCCCACACCTCCCACCCCATAGATCCCACCCCACACTGCCCCATAGCCCCTGCCCCATAGATCCCACCCCACAGCCCCGCACCACACCGCCCCATAGACCCCGCCCCACAGCTCCCGCCCCACACCTCCTGCCCCACACCGCCCCACAGCCCCCGCCCCACACCTCCCGCCCCACACTGCCCCATAGACCCTGCCCCATAGCCCCGCCCACACCTCCCACCCCATAGATACCACACCACACTGGCCCACACCTCCTGCCCCACACTGCCCCATAGCCCCTGCCCCACACCTCCCACCCCACACTGCCCCATAGACCCCGCCCCATACCTCCCGCCCCACACCTCCCGCCCCACACCGCCCCACACCTCCCGCCCCACACTGCCCCATAGACCCTGCCCCATAGCCCCTGCCCCACACCTCCTGCCCCACACTGCCCCATAGCCCCTGCCCCAAACCTCCCACCCCACACTGCCCCATAGACCCCGCCCCACACCTCCCGCCCCACACCGCCCCACACCTCCGCCCCACACTGCCCCATAGACCCTGCCCCATAGCCCCGCCCCACACCTTCCACCCCACACCGCCCCACAGCCCCCGCCCCACACCTCCGCCCCACACTGCCCCATAGACCCTGCCCCATAGCCCCTGCCCCACACCTCCGCCCCACATTGCCCCACAGCCCCCGCCCCACACCTCCGCCCCACACTGCCCCATAGACCCTGCCCCACACCTCCCGCCCCACACTGCCCCATAGACCCCGCCCCACACCTCCGCCCCACACTGCCCCACAGCCCCCGCCCCACACCTCCTGCCCCACACTGCCCCACAGCCCCTGCCCCACACCTCCGCCCCACACTGCCCCATAGCCCCTGCCCCACACCTCCCACCCCACACTGCCCCATAGACCCCGCCCCACACCTCCTGCCCCACACCTCCCGCCCCACACCTCCCGCCCCACACTGCCCCATAGACCCTGCCCCATAGCCCCTGCCCCACACCTCCTGCCCCACACCGCCCCATAGCCCCTGCCCCACACCTCCCGCCCCACACCGCCCCATAGCCCCTGCCCCATAGCCCCGCCCCACACCTGTCTGTAGGCCCCGATGAGCTCCTCGTAGTCGCGGTTGTGCTTGCGCAGCTTCTGGCGCAGGGAGCTCAGCGCCTTCGCGTTGTTCTTGTTCATCCGCTTCTTGCCCTCCTTGTCCTCCCACAGCTGAGACCCACAGAGACCCATAGGGAACCATTGGGACCCATAGAGGGACATTGGGACCCATAGAGACACATTGGGACCCATAGAGAGACATTGGGACCCATAGAGAGACATTGGGACCCATAGAGACACATTGGGACCCATAGAGAGACATTGGGACCCATAGAGGGACATTGGGACCCATAGGGAGACATTGGGACCCATAGAGACACATTGGGACCCATAGGGACTCATAGAGACCCACAGAGACACATAGGGAACCATTGGGACCCATAGAGACCCATAGAGACTCATAGCACCCCATAGACACCCATAGACACCCATAGACACCCCATAGACACCCCATAGACACCCATAGACACCCCATAGACACCCATAGACACCCCATATCACCCCATAGCCACCCCATATGTGCCCCATAGCGCCCCATAGCCACCCCCATCACCTCGGCCAGGTAGTCCTCGAGGTCGGCGAGGATGCGGATGTAGAAGCGGGGGGGCCCGTCCCGCTCCAGCACCCCCATAGAGCCCCATAGAGCCCCATAGAGCCCCATAGACACCCCATAGACACCCCATAGACACCCATAGACACCCCATAGACACCCATAGACACCCATAGACACCCATAGACACCCATAGACACCCCATAGACACCCCATATCACCCCATAGACACCCCATAGACACCCATAGACACCCATAGACACCCATAGACACCCATAGACACCCCATAGACACCCATAGACACCCCATAGACACCCATAGACACCCATAGACACCCATAGACACCCCATAGACACCCATAGACACCCATAGACACCCCATAGACACCCCATAGACACCCCATAGACACCCCATAGACACCCCATAGACACCCATAGACACCCCATATCACCCCATAGCCACCCCATGTGCCCCATAGCGCCCCATAGCCACCCCCATCACCTCGGCCAGGTAGTCCTCGAGGTCGGCGAGGATGCGGATGTAGAAGCGGGGGGGCCCGTCCCGCTCCAGCACCCCCATAGAGCCCCATAGAGCCCCATAGAGCCCCATAGACACCCATAGACACCCATAGACACCCCATAGACACCCATAGACACCCCATAGACACCCCATAGACACCCCATAGACACCCCATAGACACCCCATAGACACCCCATAGACACCCCATAGACACCCCATAGACACCCCAAAGACACCCCATAGACACCCCATAGACACCCATAGACACCCCATAGACACCCATAGACACCCCATAGACACCCATAGACACCCCATAGACACCCATAGACACCCCATAGACACCCATAGACACCCCATAGACACCCCATAGACACCCATAGACACCCCATAGACACCCATAGACACCCATAGACACCCCATAGACACCCATAGACACCCATAGACACCCATAGACACCCCATAGACACCCCATAGACACCCCATAGACACCCATAGACACCCCATAGACACCCCATAGACACCCCATATCACCCCATAGACACCCATAGACACCCCATAGACACCCATAGACACCCCATAGACACCCATAGACACCCCATAGAGCCCCATAGACACCCCATAGACACCCATAGACACCCATAGACACCCCATAGACACCCCATAGACACCCCATAGACACCCCATAGACACCCATAGACACCCCATAGACACCCATAGACACCCCATATCACCCCATAGCCACCCCATATGTGCCCCATAGCGCCCCATAGCCACCCCCATCACCTCGGCCAGGTAGTCCTCGAGGTCGGCGAGGATGCGGATGTAGAAGCGGGGGGGCCCGTCCCGCTCCAGCACCCCCATAGAGCCCCATAGAGCCCCATAGAGCCCCATAGACACCCATAGACACCCCATATCACCCCATAGACACCCCATAGACACCCCATAGACACCCCATATCACCCCATAGACACCCATAGACACCCCATATCACCCCATAGACACCCATAGACACCCCATAGACACCCATAGACACCCCATAGACACCCATAGACACCCATAGACACCCCATATCACCCCATAG
>NW_026640717.1:0-6071 GCF_028554395.1 Pezoporus wallicus
CTCCATGGCTCCATCATCATCATCATCATCCCTTATGGGCCTGGAGATCCTCCATGGCTCCATCATCATCATCCCTTATGGACATGGAGAATCTCCCTGGCTCCATCATCACCATCATCATCCCTTATGGACATGGAGAACCTCCGTGGCTCCATCATCATCATCCCTTATGGACCTGGAGAACCTCCATGGCTCCATCATCATCATCATCATCATCATCCCTTATCGACCTGGAGAACCTCCCTGGCTCCATCACCACCATCATCATCCCTTATGGAGCTGGAGATCCTCCATGGCTCCATCACCATCATCAACCCTTATGCGCCTGGAGATCCTCCATGGCTCCATCATCATCATCCCTTATGGACATGGAGAATCTCCCTGGCTCCATCATCACCATCATCATCCCTTATGGACATGGAGAACCTTCATGGCTCCATCACCATCATCAACCCTTATGGGCCTGGAGATCCTCCATGGCTCCATCATCATCATCCCTTATGGACCTGGAGAACCTCCATGGCTCCATCATCACCATCATCATCCCTTATGGACCTGGAGAACCTCCCTGGCTCCATCACCACCATCACCACTTCCAGATCTGGACCAAGGCTCCACCTGCTCCCACTTGGGGGTGCCCAGCACCATTCCAGCCCCCAGGAACCCCCCTGCCCCTCACCTCCATCTTGGTCTGGATCCAGGGCCCCACGATGTTGGCCTGCCCGGCGAACTGCCGCCGGAGGTGCTCATTGGACTCCTGCTTGCTCTGCTCCTCCAGCAGAGCCTGGTCCCGCCGGGGCACCAGCGCCTGCACCTGCGCCGGAGGAGCCCGGATACGGGAATGCCGTGGGCATGGGGGGCAATGGGGCAGGGAGGGGGGCGGTGGGGAAGGGAGGGGGACAATGGGGGCGATGGGGCCGTGGAAGGCATCAGCATGGGATGGGTGGAAGGTTCCCATGGAAGAGTTGGGATCTTGGGAAGCAATGGGCTCAATTGAGAAGGCCACGATAAGCCTTACCCTATGGAACGGGTCTCTATGGGTGCTCCATGGATCCCAACCCAAGGGGTTCTCCATTGAGCCCAACCCAAGGGGTTCTCCATGGATCCCAACCCAAGAGGTTCTCTGTTGAGCCCAACCCAAGGGGTTCTCCATGGATCCCAACCAATGGCTTCTCCGTTGAGCCCAAGGATCCCAACCAATCTCTCCGTTGAGCCCAACCCAAGGGGTTCTCCATGGATCCCAACCAATGGCTTCTCCGTTGAGCCCAACCCAAGGGGTTCTCCATGGATCCCAACCAATGGCTTCTCCGTTGAGCCCAACCCAAGGGGTTCTCCATGGATCCCAACCCAATGGCTTCTCCATGGACCCCAACCCAATGGCTTCTCCATTGAGCCCAACCAATGAGTTCTCCATTGAACACAACCCAACCAAGGGGTTCTCGATGGATCCCAACCCAATGGCTTCTCCATGGACCCCAACCCAATGGCTTCTCCATTGAGCCCAACCAATGAGTTCTCCATTGAACACAACCCAACCAAGGGGTTCTCCATGGATCCCAACCCAATGGCTTCTCCATGGACCCCAACCCAATGGCTTCTCTGTTGAGCCCAACCAACGAGTTCTCCATTGAACACAACCCAACCAAGGGGTTCTCCATGGAGCCCCCCCTGGAGAGGAAGGGCTTTGGGCTGGATGGAAGCCTCCAATGGAAGAGCTGGGATCTTGGGAAGCAATGGGCTCAATGGAGAAGGCCTGGATGAGCCTTTCCCTACGGATGGGTCTCTATGGGTCAGGACTCCATGGCCATCGAGGTCCTTTCCATCCCAATCCCGTGGTTCCATGGGGCCTCCCACCACGGGACGGGTGGAAGCTTCCCATGGAAGAGTCGGGATCCCGGGAAGCAACGGGCCCGATGGGGAAGGCCTGGATGAAGCTGCCCTGCGGATGGGTCTCTATGGGTCAGGACTCAACCACGGAGCTCCCCACCACGGGACGGGTGGAATCTTCCCATGGAAGAGTCGGGATCCCGGGAAGCAACGGGCCCGATGGGGAAGGCCTGGATGAAGCTGCCCTATGGAAGGGGCTGGTTCTGCCCCCCCTCACCCGCTCCCACTTGGAGTTGATGATGTGTGGGGTGACCGAGGTGTAGGGGTTGCTCCCGGCCCCCTTGATCCCATGTTGCTCCCCGATGCGCTGCGCTTCCCGTTGGATGCCCAGGATGGCCTCGCGCTCCTTGTCCGCCTCCGGCAGCGTGGCCTTGAACTGGTCGTGCGCGGCGATGAGGCCCTGCCGAGGACACCCCCAGTTCCATGGGCACGGGCTCACCCGGGGGGGGCCGTGGGGATGAGCCCGACCCCGCGCCGAGCCCTTCCCACCTGGATCTCCTCGATGGTGTGCACGATGAACATGTCCTGCAGGTCCTCCATGGCGCTCTCCATCCAGTTGTTGAAGGGCGCTGCCCGCTTGGCGTACTCCAAGTGGAGCTCGTCGATGCTCTCCAAGTGCTTCTCCGTTTGCTGCCCGGGAGCCAACGGGGGGTTAAGAGCCCCAGGCCCCATTGGGGACGTGGGGTGGGACGGGACCCACCGGCACGCATCCCGCTCACCTCCAGGGCTTCCCTCCGGCTGTGGGTCAAGGAGCCCAGCACATCCCATTGGTCGCAGATCTTCTGGCACCGCGCGTTGACGCTGGGCGAGTCGTGGTAATCCAGCTCGCTGCAGTGGGGCGGGAAGCGGGGAAAGGGGGGCAGGAATAAGGTGTGTGTGTGTGTGTGGGGGTTCCCTATGCAATGGGGAGAAGCCCATTGCCGGGGTACCCCGGCAGCAACAAGGGCTCCGGTCACGGCCTTGGCTCGCGCTGGCCCCCTTTAGGGATGGATGGAGCCGCGCTACCCCATGGGGAAGGACAACGGGAGCGGCGGGATTGGAGCAAGGCCCCCTATGGAAGGTGTCCCTATGGGTCAGAACCCCATGGGCATCCCCGTCCCTTCCATCCCAACCCCATTCCCAGGGTTCCATGGGGCAGATGGAGCCCTCGACCACGGCATGGGGGGAAGCCTCCAATGGAAGAGGGAAGACTTGGATGGGACACGGGGTTGATGGAGAAGGCTTGGAGGAACCTTCCTTGGGAGCATTCAATGCCAGGTTGGAGCAATGCCCCCTAGGGAAGGTGTCCCTATGGGTCAGAACCCCATGGGCACCCAGGGCCCTTCCATTCCAACCCCATTCCCATGGTTCCATGGGGCAGATGAAACCTTCCACCATGTGATGGGTGGCTCCCAATGGAAGACTCGGATGGGACATGGGGTTGATGGAGAAGGCTTGGAGGAACCTTCCTTGGGAGCACCTAAGGCCAGGCTGGAGCAATGCCCCCTATGGAAGGTGTCCCTATGGGTCAGAACCCCATGGGCACCCAGGGCCCTTCCATCCCAACCCCATTCCCATGGTTCCATGGGGCAGATGAAGCCTTCCACCATGGGATGGTTGGCTCCCAATGACAGACTCGGATGGGACACGGGGTTGATGGAGAAGGCTTGGAGGAACCTTCCTTGGGAGCACCTAAGGCCAGGCTGGAGCAATGCCCCCTATGGAAGGTGTCCCTATGGGTCAGAACCCCATGGGCATCCCCGTCCCTTGCATCCCAACCCCATTCCCAGGGTTCCATGGGGCCGTACTTGAGCTCCTGGGCGATGGCCGCGATCTGCTCCACGCGGTCCTGGTGCGCGGCCAGGTCGCTCTCGAAGGCCTCGTGCTTCCGGAGCAGGGCCTTGATGTCGGAGAGCGAGGCCGCCTCGAAGTCCTTCTGCTGCAGCAGGGCCTCCTTCCCTGCGGACACGGGGCCGTCAGCACGGAGCCCAAAGCCCTTCCCCTCCATGGAGAACCCCTTGGTTGGGTTGGCTTCAATGGAGAACCCAATGGGTTGGGTTCAATGGAGAAGCCATTGGTTGGGTTGGGATCAATGGAGAACTCATTGGTTGGGTTGGGATCAACGGAGAACCCATTGGGTTGGGATCCTTGAAGAACCCATTGGTTGGGATCAATGGAGAACTCATTGGTTGGGATCAATGGAGAACCCGTTGGGTTGGGATCAATGGAGAACTCATTGGTTGGGTTGTGTTCAGTGGAGAACCCATTGGGTTGGGATCAATGGAGAAGCCATTGGGTTGGGATCCATGGAGAACCCCTTGGGTTGGGATCAATGGAGAACTCCTTGGTTGGGTTGTGTTCAATGGAGAACCCATTGGGTTGGGTTCAATGAAGAACCCATTGGTTGGGTTGGGATCAATGGAGAAGCCATTGGGTTGGGTTGGGATCAATGGAGAACCCATTGGTTGGGTTGGCTTCAATGGAGAACCCATTGGGTTGGGATCAATGGAGAACCCTTTGGGTTGGGTTGGCTTCAATGGAGAACCCGTTGGGTTGTGTTCAATGGAGAACCCTTTGGGTTGGGTTCAGTGGAGAACCCATTGAGTTGGGCTCCACGGAGAACCCATTGGGTTGGGTTGGGCTCCATGGAGAGGCAATGGAGGAACCACTTGAGGCAGAACTCACTGGGCTTCGAGAACCCTTCAAAGGCATCCCACGGGACCCCCCCGGCACCGGTACCTTCGGTCCAGGCCTCGTGGATGGACGCCTTCTGCCGGAACTTCTCGGCCAGGTGGTCGAGGCGCTCGAGGCGCCGGATCTCGTTCAGGAGCCATTCCTCGTAGCCCTTCTCTGCCTGCTCCAGGCGCTGCCAGCCCGTGTTGATGTCCTGCGGCACGCAACGGGTGGGCACGCGCCCAGCGTCATCACCATCATCAATCATCGTCACCATCATCATCATCATCACCATCATCATCAATCATCGTCACCATCATCATCATCATCACCATCATCATCAATCATCGTCACCATCATCATCACCATCACCATCATCAACCATCGTCACCATCATCATCATCATCACCATCATCATCAATCATCGTCACCATCATCATCATCATCACCATCATCATCATCATCACCATCATCAATCATCGTCACCATCATCATCATCATCACCATCATCATCATCATCACCATCATCAATCGTCACCCATCATCATCATCACCCATCACCATCATTATCATCATCATCATCATCACCATCATCATCATCGTCACCATCATCATCATCATCACCATCATCAATCATCGTCACCATCATCATCATCATCACCATCATCATCAATCATCGTCACCATCATCAATCGTCATCATCAATCGTCATCATCATCATCATCAATCATCATCATCACCATCATCAATCATCGTCACCATCATCATCATCATCATCAGTCATCATCAATCGTCATCATCATCAGCATCATCAATCATCATCACCATCATCAATCATCGTCACCATCATCATCATCATCATCAATCGTCCTCATCAATCGTCATCAATCATCATCATCATCATCATCACCATCATCAACCATCGTCACCATCAGCAGCAGCAGCAGCAGCATCATCATCAATCATCACCATCATCAATCATCATCAATCATCACCATCATCAATCATCATCAATCATCATCAGCAGCATCATCATCTTCAGCAGCAGCAGCAGCAGCAGCATCACCATCATCATCATCAATCACCACCATCAATCACTGTCACCATCATCATCAATCATTGTCATCACCATCATGATGGTCATCACCATCATGATCAATCATCATCATCATCAATCATCACCATCATCATCAATCATGGTCACCATCATCATCAATCATCAATCATCAGCAGCATCATCAATCATCATCAATCATCGTCACCATCACCACCATCATCAATCAATGGTGGCAATGGCATCACTGCTGTGGTGTCCCCTCCTTCCCACCACCATCATCATCCCCATCACCCATTGATGCTTCTTCTTCTCCCCACCACCATCATCATCCTCCTCACCCATCGATGCTCCTCCCCATCCCCATCACCCATCGATGCTCCTTCTCCCCACCCCCATCACCCATCGATGCTTCTTCTTCTCCCCACCACCATCATCCTCCTCCTCGCCCATTGATGCTCCTCCTTCTCCCCATCCC
>NW_026640718.1:0-597 GCF_028554395.1 Pezoporus wallicus
GTTTAAACCCAGTCAGGTAACTTGTTCACTCACTCCCAGTGAGTGGTGCCGAGCTGACAACAATCAAGGTCCGTGTCCGTCTCCCCCGCCCCCCCCCGCACCGGGGCTCTCCCCTTCCCCGCTCCCGGAGGAACGGGGAGGAGGATCGAGAGAGTGCAACTCCTACGGGTTGAGACAAGAACAGTCCAGCAACAAATCACCACCGCTACTATCAGCTAAAACAATGATAAGGGAAAATAACAAGGGAAGAGAATACGATACCACCAGCCAAGAAAGCGAGTTCCACCCGGAAGCCCGTGTCCTTCCGGGTAACTCCCAGTTACCCCCCACCCCGGGCATGACGTGCTGTGGTATGGAATACCTCCCCGGCTAGCCTGGGTCAGGCGCCCCGTCTCTGCTTCCTCACAGCTTCCCCTCCTCCCTGGCAGAGCATGAGCCTCACAGAGTCCTTGGTCAGGGTAAACATCACTTAGCAACAACCGAAAACATCGGCTTCACCAACACTGTTCTCAAACTAGAAGTCAAAACACAGCACTGCACCAGTTAACACAAAGGAAAAAACATGACTGCTACTGCTGAACCCAGGACAACAGTTCC
>NW_026640719.1:0-603 GCF_028554395.1 Pezoporus wallicus
TCAACCCTTCGTGCCCCACGTTGGGCGCCAAAAAGAACTGTCGTGGTTTAAACCCAGTCAGGTAATTCGTTCACTCACACCACACACCCCCCTTCTTTCCCTCCCCCTACTCCTGGAGGGACGGAGAGGAGAATCGAAAAGAATGCAACTCCCACGGGTTGAGATAAGAACAGTTTAGTAACTAAGGTATAACACAAATCACTACTGCTACCACCAATGATAATAATGATAAAGGAAATAACAAGGGAAGAGAATACAACACCTCAGCACCAGCTGACCGATAACTCGCCCCCCAAGCCCGACCAAGCTCCGACTGATACCTCCTCCAACCCTGCAGTCTCCCAGCCCTTCCGGCTAACTCCCAGTTACCTCCTGGGCATGACGTGCTGTGGTATGGAATACCTCTTTGGTCAGTTTGGGTCAGGTGTCCTGTCTCTGCTTCCTCCCGGCTTCCCCTCCTCCCTGGCAGAGCATGAGCCTCACAAAGTCCTTGGCCAAACCAAAACATCTCTATCAGCTCTGTTCCCGAGCCGAAAGTCAAAACACTGCACGGCACCAGCTACCAAGGAGGAGAAACATGACTGCTACTGCTGAACCCAGGAC
>NW_026640720.1:0-6057 GCF_028554395.1 Pezoporus wallicus
ATGGGTGATGCTATGGGTGATGCTATGGGTGCCGCTATGGGTGCCGCTATGGGTGATGCTATGGGTGATGCTATGGGTGCCGCTATGGGTGATGCTATGGGTGCTGCTATGGGTGATGCTATGGGTGATGCTATGGTTACCGCTATGGGTGATGCTATGGGTAATGCTATGGGTGATGCTATGGGTGATGCTATGGGTGATGCAATGGGTGATGCTATGGGTACCGCTATGGGTGATGCTATGGGTGATGCTATGGGTACCGCTATGGGTGATGCAATGGGTACCGCTATGGGTGCCGCTATGGGTGATGCTATGGGTGCCGCTATGGGTGCCGCTATGGGTGATGCTATGGGTACCGCTATGGGTGCCGCTATGGGTGATGCTATGGGTACCGCTATGGGTACCGCTATGGGTGATGCTATGGGTGCCGCTATGGGTGCCGCTATGGGTACCGCTATGGGTGCCGCTATGGGTGATGCTATGTGTGCCGCTATGGGTGCCGCTATGGGTGATGCTATGGGTGCCGCTATGGGTACCGCTATGGGTGCCGCTATGGGTGCCGCTATGGGTACCGCTATGGGTGCCGCTATGGGTGCCGCTATGGGTGACGCCGTGGTCACCCCTGGGTGCAGGTGGTGACGGGGCTGCAGTGGGTGCGTGCCGAGGGTGCCGCCGCGGTGCCGCTCTGGGTGGTGGTGGTCTCGGTGCTCCTGGGGCTGCTGCTCCTCGCCCTGCTCTGCTACGGCCTCTACAAGGTGAGTGTGGGGCGGGGGGGGGCACAGGGACCATGGGGGGTGCAGGGACCATGGGGGGGGGGGGGGCACAGGGACCATGTGGGGTGCAGGGACATGGGGGGGGGCACAGGGACATGGGGGGGCACAAGGACCATGGGGGGGGCACAGGGACCATTGGGGGGGCACAGGGACCATTGGGGTCCATGGGGGGGGGAATAAAGATGATGGAGGGGGGAGGTTTATGGGGATGGAGGAACCAGGGGGGGGGGGCACAGGGACCATGGGGGGCACAGGGACCATGGGGGGGGGGTGGGGGGGGGGGGGGGCACAGGGACCATTGGGGGGGGCACAGGGATGATGGGAGGGCACAGGGACCATGGGGGGCACAAGGACCATGGCGGGGGGCACAGGGACATGGGGGGGCACAGGGACATCGGGGGGGGCACAAGGACCATGGGGGGGCACAGGGACCATTGGGGTCCAAGCGGAGGGGGAATAATGTGGAAGGAGGGGTGTGGGTTAACGGGAAGGACCATGGGGGGGGGCACAGGGACCATTGGGGGGCACAGGGACCATTGGGGGGGGCACAAGGACCATGGGGGGGGCACAGGGACATGGGGGGGGCACAGGGACAGGGGGGGCACAGGGACCATTGGGGGGGCACAGGGACCATTGGGGTCCATGGGGGGGGCATAAAGGTGATGGAGGGGGGAGGTTTATGGGGATGGAGGACCCATGGGGGGGGGCACAGGGACCATGGGGGTGGGGGGGTGCAGGGACCATTGGGGGGGTGCAGGGACCATGGGTGACCCCCATCCCCCCCCCCCAGTTGGGGTTCTTCAAGCGCTCGGGGCCCTATGGCACGGCCATGGAGAAGGCGCAGCTGAAGCCACAGGCGGCCTCCGAGGCCTGAGGGGGGGCCCCGGGACCCCCAATTTCCCCCCCCCCGGTGACCCCAACCCCGGGGGGGGGAGGGGGGGTACCGGTGGCACCCATGGTGGGCATGGGATGGGGGGGGAGGGGGGCGTGCAATGGGGACACCCCAATCCCGGCACCCTCGTGTGTGAGCAGGGTTGGGGTGTGACGTGGTTGAGGGGTCGACCAGTGGGGGTGTCAGCCAATGGGGTGTCACCTTATTGCGGTGTCACCCAATGGTGGTGTCACCCTATTGCGGTGTCACCCTATTGCGGTGTCACCCTATTGCAGTGTCACCCTATTGCGGTGTCTCCCAATGGGGGTGTCACCCCATTGCAGTGTCATCCTATTGCAGTGTCACCCTATTGCGGTGTCACCCAATGGGGGTGTCAGCCGGTTCTGGTGTCACCCTATTGCGGTGTCACCCTATGGTGGTGTCACCCTATTGCGGTGTCACCCTATTGCGGTGTCACCCAATGGGGGTGTCAGCCGGTTCTGGTGTCACCCTATTGCGGTGTCACCCTATGGTGGTGTCACCCTATTGCGGTGTCACCCTATTGCGGTGTCACCCTATTGTGGTGTCACCCAATGGGGGTGTCACCCAAAAGTGGTGTCAACCGGTTGTGGTGTCACCCCATTGCAGTGTCACCCAATGGTGGTGTCACTCCATTGCAGTGTCAACCAGTTGTGGTGTCACCCCATTGAAGTGTCACCCAATGGGGGTGTCACCCAAAAGTGGTGTCAACCGGTTGTGGTGTCACCCCATTGCAGTGTCGCCCAATGGTGATGTCACCCAGGAGTGGTGTCAACCAGTTGTGGTGTCACCCCACTGTAGTATCACCCAATGCTGGTGTCACCCCATTTAAGTGTCACCCAATGGTGGTGTCACCCCACTGCAATGTCGCCCAATCATGGTGTCACCCAATAGTGGTGACAGCCAGTTGTGGTGTCACCCCATTGCAGTGTCACCCAATAGTGGTGTCACCCGGTTGTGGTGTCACCCCCTCATGGTGTCACCCCATTGCCATGTCACCCAGTGGTGGTGTCACCCTCTCACCATGTCACCCCGTTGCAGTGTTCCTCCCACTGTGGTGTCACCCTATGCCGGTGTCACCCATTGGTGTCTATGGGGGTCACCCTATACCAGTGTCACCCATTGGTGTCTATGGGGTCACCCATCACGGTGTCACCCATTGGTGTCTATGGGGTCACCCTATACCAGTGTCACCCATTGGCATCTATGGGGTCACCCTATGCCGGTGTCACCCGTTGTGCTGTCACCCATCACGGTGTCACCCATTGGTGTCTTTGGGGGTCACCCATCACGGTGTCACCCATTGGTGTCACCCATCACGGTGTCACCCACCATGCGCTGCACTGCCCTTCCCCCCCCCCCCCCCCCCCCCCCCCCCCCCCCCCGTGGGCACCTCACTTTGCACTGACCCCGCACCCACATTTGGGGGTACGGGGGGGGGGAGGGGGACACCCACACACAACACACATGACACACACATGGCCCCCCCCACCCCCACCCTGGGGTGTCCCCGTGGGGGGAGGGGGAGGGGTTTGCACTAAAGGTGGGGGGGAGGGGGGGGGGGAGGGGGCGTGGCTTCGGGGTGTATTTAATGCAAGGGGAGGGAGGGGCGGCTCAGGGCCCCCCCCCCCCCCAAATAAAGGTGTCGGACCCAGAGATGGGCTCTGTGTGTGTGGGGGAGGGGTGGGGAGCACACACGCGTGTTCACGCGTGTTCAAGCGTGTCGGGCCGGGTCAGGTGACTCAATTACAGCCTCATTAGCAGCAGCATTAATAATTCATCACCCCCCCCCTCCCCCCCCCTCCTTCCTCCAAGGGATGGGGGGGGGAGGGGGGAGCTCAGCACCCAGAGAAAGCCCGTAGCACCCATAGACACCCCATTGACACCCCAGAGCACCCATAGAGACCCCATAGCACCCATAGACACCCCATTGACACCCCAGAGCACCCATAGAGACCCCATAGCACCCATAGACACCCCATTGACATCCCAGAGCACCCATAGGGGCCCCATAGAGACCCCATAGCACCCATAGACACCCCATTGACACCCCAGAGCACCCAGAGAAAGCCCATAGCACCCATAGACACCCCATTGACATCCCAGAGCACCCATAGGGGCCCCATAGAGACCCCATAGCACCCATAGACACCCCATTGACACCCCAGAGCACCCATAGAGACCCCATAGCACCCATAGACACCCCATTGACATCCCAGAGCACCCATAGGGGCCCCATAGAGACCCCATAGCACCCATAGACACCCCATTAACACCCCAGAGCACCCATAGAGACCCCATGGAGACCCCAGAGCACCCATAGGGAGCCCATTGACACCCCAGAGCACCCATAGAGACCCCATGGAGACCCCAGAGCACCCATAAGGAGCCCATTGATACCCCAGAGCACCCATAGGGGCCCCATAGAGACCCCATAGGACCCATTGACACCCCATAGCACCCATAGACACCCCATTGACATCCCAGAGCACCCAGAGACCCCATGGAGACCCCAGAGCACCCATAGGGAGCTCATTGACACCCCAGAGCACCCATAGGGGCCCCATAGAGACCCCATAGCACCCATAGACACCCCATTGACATCCCAGAGCACCCATAGAGACCCCATGGAGACCCCAGAGCACCCATAGGGAGCCCATTGACACCCCAGAGCACCCATAGGGGCCCCATAGAGACCCCATAGCACCCATAGACACCCCATTGACATCCCAGAGCACCCATAGAGACCCCATGGAGACCCCAGAGCACCCATAGGGGCCCCATAGAGACCCCATAGCACCCATAGACACCCCATTGACACCCCAGAGCACCCATAGAGACCCCATAGAGACCCCATAGCACCCATAGACACGCCATTGACATCCCAGAGCACCCATAGGGGCCCCATAGAGACCCCAGAGGACCCATTGACACCCCATAGCACCCATAGACACCCCATTGACATCCCAGAGCACCCATAGAGAGCCCATAGGGACCCCATGGAGACCCCAGAGAACCCATAGGGAGCCCATTGAAACCCCAGAGTACCCAGAGGGGCCCCATAGAGACCCCATAGCACCCATAGAGACCCCATTGACACCCCAGAGCACCCATAGAGAGCCCATTGACACCCCAGATGCTCCCATAGCACCCATAGGCACCCCCATAGCATCCATAGAGACCCCATAGCACCCATAGATCCCCCATAGACACCCCATAGCACCCATAGATAACCCCTATAGTACATATAGAGCCCCCATAGCACCCGTGGATACCCCATAGCACCCATAGACCCTCCCATAGCACTCATAGGCGCCCCTATAGCACCCATAGAGCCCTCATAGACATCCCATAGCACCCATGGATACACCATAGCACCCATAGACCCTCCAAGAGCAACCATAGGCGCCCATATAGCACCCATGGATACCACATAGCACCCATAGAGCACCCATAGGGTCCCAATAGCACCCATGGATACCCCATAGCACCCATAGACCCCCCATAGCACCCATAGAGCCCCCATAGCACCCATGGATACCCCATGGCACCCATAGACCCTCCCATAGCACTCATAGGTGCCCCTATAGCACCCATAGAGCCCTCATAGACACCCCATAGCACCCATGGATATGCCATAGTACCCATAGATCCCCCAATAGCACCCATAGGAGCCCCTATAGCACCCATGGAGCCCTCATAGCCACCCCATAGCATCCATGGATAACCCATAGCACCTATGGAGCCCTCATAGCCACCCCATAGCATCCATGGATAACCCATAGCACCTATGGAGCCCTCATAGCCACCCCATAGCACCCATAGAGCCCTCATAGCCACCCCATAGCACCCATAGAGCCCCCTCCCCCCCCATAGCACCCATGGGTACCCCATAGCACCCATATAGCACCCATAGAGCCCCCATAGCACCCATGGGTACCCCATAGAACCCATATAGCACCCATAGAGCCCCCATAGCACCCATGGGTACCCCATAGCACCCATAAAGCCCCCATAGCACCCATAGAGCCCCCATAGCACCCATGGGTACCCCATAGCACCCATGGATACCCCATAGCACCCATAAAGCCCCCATAGCACCCATGGGTACCCCATAGCACCCATGGATACCCCATAGCAACCATAGAGCCCCCATAGCACCCATGGATACCCCATAGCACCCATAGAGCCCCCATAGCACCCATGGGTACCCCATAGCACCCATGGATACCCCATAGCACCCATGGATACCCCTTAGCACCCATAGAGCCCCCATGGGTACCCCATAGCACCCATAGAGCCCCCATAGCACCCATGGATACCCTATAGCACCCATATAGCACCCATAGAGCCCCCATAGCACCCATGGATACC
>NW_026640721.1:0-5968 GCF_028554395.1 Pezoporus wallicus
ATGGGGGGCAATGGGGGCATGGGGGGGTATAGGGGGTAATGGGGACATGGGGGGCAATGGGGTTATGGGGGGCAATGGGGACATGGGGGGCAATAGGGGTTATGGGGGGTATAGGGGGTAATGGGGACATGGGGGGCAATGGGGTTATGGGGGGCAGTGGGGACATGGGGGGCAATGGGGCCTATAAGGGATGTGGGGGTCTATGGGGGGACGTGGGGGGTATAGGGGGCTATGGGGCGCTATGGGGACATGGGGGGGGCCTAATGGGGCACCAACCACCCTTGGACACCCCTTGACCCCCATTGCCCCACATTGACCTCCATTGACCCCCATTGACCTCCATTGCCCCCCATTGACTCCCATTGACCTCCATTGACCCCCATTGATCCCCATTGACCCCCATTGACCCCCATTGACGCCCATTGACCCCCATTGACCCCCATTGACTCCCATTGACCCCCATTGCCCCCCATTGACCCCCATTGACCTCCATTGACCCCCATTGCCCCCCATTGACTCCCATTGACCCCCATTGACCTCCATTGACCTCCATTGACTTCCATTGCCCCCATTGACCCCCATTGACCTCCATTGCCCCCCATTGACCTCCATTGCCCCCCATTGACTCCCATTGACCCCATTGATCCCCATTGCCCCCCATTGCCCCCATTGACTCCCATTGACCCCCATTGACCTCCATTGACCCCCATTGATCCCCATTGACCCCCATTGACCCCCATTGACCCCCATTGACCTCCATTGACCTCCATTGCCCCCCATTGACCTCCATTGCCCCCCATCACCCCCCATTGACTTCCATTGCCCCCCATTGACTTCCATTGCCCCCCATTGACTCCCATTGACCTCCATTGACCCCCATTGACTCCCATTGACCCCCATTGATCCCCATTGACCTCCATTGACCCCCATCACCCCCCATTGACTTCCATTGACCCCCATTGACCCCCATTGACCTCCATTGACCTCCATTGCCCCCCATTGACCTCCATTGCCCCCCATCACCCCCCATTGACTTCCATTGCCCCCCCCCCCCCCAGTTCCTCTGCTCCCCCTCCTCATTGGCCGCCGTCCGGACCCATGTGGAGGCCTCGGGGCTCCTGGTTCTCTCGGCCTCGGTGGAGTTCACCCCATTGATCCGTGTGGGGCTGCCCCCCGAGGCCCAGCTCCGGGCCCGGGGCCTGCTCCGCGCCCTCCGAGCCTGCCCTGACGTCCTCCGCGTCTTCCACAACGTCCAATGGGAGCCCTCCGTGCGGGCCGACCAATGAGGGAGCGCCGGGCTCCAGAGCGGCGCCCAATAAAGAGACGGCGATCGGGGCACTATGGGGGTCATCAATGGGGCCTGGGGGTCGACAATGGGGCCCTATGGGGAGTACAGGCTATGGGGCCCTATGGGGAGTACGGGCTATGGGGCATGGGGGTCGTCAATGGGGCCCTATGGGGACCGTGGTCAATGGGGCATGGGGGTCATCAATGGGGCCCTATGGGGAGTACGGGCTATGGGGCATGGGGGTCATCAATGGGGCACTATGGGGAGTACGGGCTATGGGGCATGGGGGTCGTCAATGGGGCCCTATGGGGAGTACGGGCTATGGGGCATAGGGGGCGTCAATGGGGCCCTATGGGGAGTACGGGCTATGGGTCCCTATGGGGAGCTTGGTCTATGGGTCCTGGTGGTCACCAATGGGTCCCTATGGGGAGCTTGGTCCATGGATCCCTATGGGGCCCACACTCCACAGCCCCTGCCCCCCATCCGCCCCCCAAGCACCATGACATCACCATCCTGTGGGGCTCCTTTAATGCCCTATGGGGCTCACTCGGACGCCGTGGGGCTGCCCAAGAACAGCGCCCCATAGACGAAGGCTCCGGGGTCGTCGTCGTCTTCCTCCTCCTCCTCCTCCTCCTCCTCCCTCAGGAGCCGCTGCACCAGGGGGTGGCTGAGCCCAAAGACCTCCTCCCCTGCCCCACATCCCCTCGATGTGGGTCCCGCATCGCCCCCTATGGCTTGAAGGACCCCCCCACGGCCCTCACCCGCTACCACTGCGCCGCCCTCCGGATCCCGGCTCCCCCGCGACCCATAGCGCCTCCTGCCCCACATCCGCCCGCTCCGGACCCCTAAGGCCGACGTTATCCCCACGCCTTCCACCGCGACCCCCAAGTCGGGCATGGGCAAACGGGGGCCGGCGCGGCGACGCGCGGCGCTCAACGGGGGTCTCCTATGGGTCGAGGAACCCCTTGGGGGGGTGCCGGTCCTAGGGGCTGGGGGTCTTGGGGGGTCTCCGGAGCCATTGCTGGGCCCCATGGGGCTCCCCACATCCACGGCTTCGCCTTGGGGGCCCCCCGGCGTTGACCCAACCCTTGCCCCATCGCCTGCATCCCGGGGCCCCATAGGCCCATCCCTACCCCCCATTGACCCCATCGACCCCACTGACCCATCCCTACACCCCATTGACCCATCTCTTGTCCCCATTGACCCTATAGACCCATCTCTTGTCCCCATTGACCCTATAGACCCATCCCTAGACCCCATTGACCCATCTCTACATCCCATTGACCCCATTGACCCGTCCCTAGACCCCATTGACCCCATTGACCCATCTCTTGTCCCCATTGACCCTATAGACCCATCCCTAGACCCCATTGACCCATCTCTACATCCCATTGACCCCATTGACCCATCTCTTGTCCCCATTGACCCCATTGACCCATCTCTTGTCCCCATTGATCCCATTGACCCATCCCTCCCCATTGACCCATCCCTACACCCCATTGACCCCATTGCCCCATCCCTTGCCCCCATCGACCCTATAGACCCATCCCTACACCCCATTGACCCCATTGCCCCATCTCTTGTCCCCATTGACCCCATTGACCCATCTCTACACCCCATTGCCCCATCCCTTGCCCCCATTGACCCCACTGACCCATCCCTACACCCCATTGACCCTATTGCCCCATCTCTTGTCCCCATTGACCCGTCCCTAGACCCCATTGACCCCATTGCCCCATCTCTACACCCCATTGACCCCATTGCCCCATCTCTTGTCCCCATTGACCCATCCCTAGACCCCATTGACCCCATTGACCCATCTCTACACCCCATTGACCCATCTCTTGCCCCCATTGACCCCATTGCCCCATCTCTTGTCCCCATTGACCCGTCCCTAGACCCCATTGACCCCATTGACCCATCTCTACACCCCATTGACCCATCTCTTGCCCCCATTGACCCCATTGCCCCATCTCTTGTCCCCATTGACCCGTCCCTAGACCCCATTGACCCCACTGACCCATCTCTACACCCCATTGACCCATCTCTACACCCCATTGACCCTATTGCCCCATCTCTTGTCCCCATTGACCCATCCCTTGCCCCCATCGACCCCATTGCCCCATCTCTACACCCCATTGACCCCATTGACCCATCCCTTGCCCCCATCGACCCCATTGCCCCATCTCTACACCCCATTGACCCCATTGACCCATCTCTACACCCCATTGACCCTATTGCCCCATCTCTTGTCCCCATTGACCCGTCCCTAGACCCCACTGACCCATCTCTACACCCCATTGACCCATCTCTTGCCCCCATCGACCCCACAGCCCCATCTCTTGTCCCCATCGCCCCCATCGCCCCCATCGCCCCATCCCTCCCCCCCACTGCCCCCTCCCTGCCCCCCATATCTCCCGCGGCGTGGGGCGCGCGCCGCCGTCGGCAGCGGGGGGCCGGCTGTGGGGCGGGCGTGGGGCGGAGGCGCAGGAGGCGGGCGAGGAGGACGCGGCGCTCGTGGCGGGCCCTCAGCACCTTGCCCTCGACGCGCGCAACCTCGTCGCAGAGGGCGCCAGTCTCCAGCACCAAGGCCAGCGCCGCGCGGCGCAGCCGCTCGTAACGGCACCGGTACCGCTGCGCCATGGGGAGGGAAGGGGGCTATGGGGCTGGGGTGGGGGGGGTGTGGGGCTGAGAGGGCATCAAGGAGTTGGGGGGGGCAATGGGGGTTGGGGGGCAATGGGGGGGTTGGGGGCAATGGGGGTTGGTGGTCAATGGGGGTTGGTGGAGGACAAGGACTTGGGGGTCAATGGGGTTGGTGGAGGTCAAGGACTTGGGGGGCAATGGGGGTTGGAGGAGGTCAAGGACTTGGTGGTCAATGGGGGTTGGTGGTCAATGGGGGTTGGTGGAGGTCAAGGACTTGGGGGGCAATGGGGGTTGGAGGAGGTCAAGGACTTGGTGGTCAATGGGGGTTGGAGGAGGTCAAGGACTTGGGGTCAATGGGGGTTGGTGGTCAAGGGGTTGGGGGTCAATGGGGGTTGGAGGAGGTCAAGGACTTGGTGGTCAATGGGGGTTGGTGGTCAATGGGGGTTGGTGGTCAATGGGGTTGGTGGAGGTCAAGGACTTGGGGGTCAATGGGGTTGGGGGAGGTCAATGACTTGGGGGTCAATGGGGTTGGAGGAGGTCAAGGACTTGGGGGTCAATGGGGGTTGGTGGAGGTCAAGGACTTGGGGGTCAATGGGCGTTGGTGGAGGTCAAGGACTTGGGGGTCAATGGGGGTTGGAGGAGGTCAAGGACTTGGGGGTCAATGGGGGTTGAAGGAGGTCAAGGGCTCAATGGGTCTCGGCAATCAATGGGTCTCGGCGATCAATGGGTCTCGGCGATCAATGGGTCTCAGCGATAAATGGGTCGCGGCGATCAATGGGTCTCAGCGATCAATGGGTCTCGGCGATCAATGGGCCTCGACGATCAATGGGTCTCGGCGATCAATGGGCCTCGACGATCAATGGGTCTCGGCGCTCAATGGGGCTCGGCGCTCAATGGGGCTCGGCGATCAATGGGGCTCGGCGATCAATGGGTCTCGGCGATCAATGGGCCTCGACGATCAATGGGTCGCGGCGATCAATGGGTCTCGGTGATCAATGGGGCTCAGCTCTCAATGGGTCTCGGCGATCAATGGGGCTCGCTGATCAATGGGGCTCAGCGATCAATGGGTCGCAGCGATCAATGGGTCTCGGCGATCAATGGGTCGCAGCGATCAATGGGGCTCGGCGATCAATGGGGCCCGGCGATCAATGGGGCTCGTCGATCAATGGGTCTTGTTAATATTAATGACTATATTAATGACGTTATTAATGATCAATTAATACCATATTAATAATGACATTGTATTGCTTTAATAATTAATTCTAATGCCATCACCTCGATATTAGCATATTAATAATTAATATTAATAACGTCATTAATATTGCATTAATTGCGACATTAATGTAGATCGACTCGATCAACGACAACATCAACGATCGATAGGGCATTATTTGCATATTAATGACCTAATAATTGATAATTAGATTATATATTTCACCCTTTTTGGGGTGAAACGCGGCGCTTTTGGGACTCGTCTATCGCGATATAACACACACAACCCCTCCCCCCCCCAAACCACCTCTTTTTGGGGTGAAATCTGGTGATTTCGGGACTCGTCTATCGCGATATAACACACACAACCCCTCCCCTCCCCAAACCACCTCTTTTTGGGGTGAAATCCGGTGATTTTGGGACTCGTCTATCACGATATAACACACACAACCCCCCCCCCCCAAACCACCCCTTTTTGGGGTGAAACCCGGTGATTTTGGGACTCGTCTATCGCGATATAACACACACAACCCCTCCCCCCCAAACCACCCCTTTTTGGGGTGAAACCCGGCGCTTTTGGGACTCGTCTATCGCGATATAACACACACAACCCCTCCCCCCCCCAAACCATCCCTTTTTGGGGTGAAACCCGGCGCTTTTGGGACTCGTCTATCGCGATATAACACACACAACCCCTCCCCCCCCCAAACCATCCCTTTTTGGGGTGAAACCCGGCGATTTCGGGACTCACCCGCAGCCGGAAGCCGAAAGAAGGAAGCAGCGGTAGAGGCCCCGCCCCCCACCATGTGACGTGTCGCGACGTCA
>NW_026640722.1:0-600 GCF_028554395.1 Pezoporus wallicus
GGGGTCTATGGGGGTCTATGGGGCTCTATGGGGGTCTATGGGGGATCTATGGGGACCTATGGGGGATCTATGGGGGTCTATGGGGGATCTATGGGGCAGGCTATGGGGCGGTTATGGGGTGGGAGGTCTATGGGGGGATATGGGGGTCTATGGGGGATCTATGGGGTGACTATGGGGTGGTTATGGGGGTCTATGGGGGGGATATGGGGGGTTATGGGGGTCTATGGGGCTCTATGGGGGTCTATGGGGCTATAAGGGGGGTCTATGGGGGTCTATGGGGTGGTTATGGGGGAGCTATGGGGTGTCTATGGGGGTCTATGGGGATGCTATGGGGCGGCTATGGGGGGGATATGGGGGTCTATGGGGGGTCTATGGGGTGGGATATGGGGGGGCTATGGGGGGTCTATGGGGGGGGTCTGGGAGGGTAAAGAGGGGTTAAGTGGGGAGTATGGGGGGTCTATGGGGGGTTATGGGGGTCTATGGGGGGGGTATGGGGTGGGCTATGGGGCGGGAGGTCTATGGGGGGGTTATGGGGGTCTATGGGGCAGCTATGGGGGGTCTATGGGGTGGGCTATGGGGGGCTATGGGGTGCTATGGGGG
>NW_026640723.1:0-60976 GCF_028554395.1 Pezoporus wallicus
CTTCCATTTTAATATTGACATGGTGGAATGCTCACAAATACTGTGTGTGGTGTGGCACTGAGTGTCATGGACAGGAGAAGGACATGGATGATGTCCTAATGCGAGAGGGAAGTGGAGCTGTTGGAGCTAATCCAGAGGATCCTATGGAGATGCTGTGACAGCTGGAGCAGCTCTGCTCTGGAGCCAGGCTGAGAGAACTGGCCTGGGTCAGTCTTGAGAAGAGAAGGCTCCTTGAGGGGAGACCTTAGAGCAGTTCCAGTGCCTAAAGGGGCCAGTAAGAAATCTGGAGTGGGACCTTTGGCAAGGGCCTGTAGGGACAGGACAAGGGGAATGGCTTTAACCTGACAGAGGGGAGATTGAGATGAGCTCTTAGGCAGAAGCTGTTCCCTGTGAGAGTGCTGAGATGCTGGCACAGGGTGCCCAGAGAAGCTGTGGCTGCCCCATCCCTGGCTGTGTTCAAGGCCAGGTTGGACACAGGGGCTTGGAGCAACCTGCTGTAGTGGAAGGTGTCCCTGTCTGTGGCAGGGGTTGGAGCTGGATGAGCTTTAAGCTGCTTTCCAACCGTTCTGTGATTCTGATTCTCCACCTCTTTGTCTACACTTCTGGGGAAAATGATGTAATAAATGCAATTGGGAGTTGTTACTTCTTATTGGTACCTCTGAAATCTATCACTAGTCTCCCAATAAGGAGTGTAACAGACTTAGTGATCCGAAAGTGATCTCAGGGGATTTGCACCATTCCCTTCAAGTAGATAATTATGAGCCTTGGCATTAGTTGTTCTTAATTGCTGTGCTTTGAAACCCCGGAGGGGTTAAAGGGGAAGATATCCACGGGAGTTACAGCTCCGCATAGCACCTGCTTGTTTGGTAAACCTGCGGAGCATGAGCATGCAGCAATACAGGGACACAGAGCTATGCGGGGCTAGGAGCTAGGCTAGACATAGCCAGGCGAGGCCGATGCGCTCAGGAAGCGGTACTACCGGCTCTGCAGCGCCTGCAACCGCAGACAGGCACCGCGGCAGAAACCCCTCTGCCCGCTGGCCCTGCGCGCCTCACAGCTTGAGCGTCCCTCACAGAGCGCGGGAGTAACACAGAGACCATGCCCCGTGCGCATGCGCGGGACGATTCGCGCCGCCACCTGCCTTTCTTCCGGCCGCGTTACCGTGAGCACCGCCTTTCACTGCCGCCGAGCGTGGTGACGTAAGCGTGCGTGCACCGCCCGGCCGCTGGTGGGGAAGGAAGATGGCGGTCGGCCGTGGTGGGGGTTCGTGAGGTGGCGGCGCGGTGGCGGCTTCCGGGGCCCGGAGGGACGAGGCGACTGGCGAGGCGGCAGGGCGCGGAGCTGGGGTGCGAGAGAGCGGCTGGGCGGTGAGTACGGCTCGGTGCTGCTCCGCGGGTGCGGTGGGGAGCGGTGTGGGAAGCGCGGCTGCCTCCGCCATTTTTAGGCCGCGGCCCAGAAGCACAGCGGCTTGGTTCGCGAAGCGGCCGAGCCCTGGCGCGTCCCGGCAGCGGGGCGGCATAGGTGCAGTAGTGAGGGTACGGGCGTTGCTCGGACTGGGGGCACCCTTGGGAGTACGGGACCTTGTCCACGCAGAGCCCAGCTCTGCGGCGACGGGCCCACGGCGTGGGGTGTGCGGGAGGGTTCAGGTCGCGGCGAAAGCTGGGGCTGGGAGAAGGTTTCTTGCCTGCCTCCTGTGTAGCTGTCTGGTTGTGCCCTCTCCCGAGGTCTCTCTCAATCCTGCCTTTTTCTGTTATTGAAATTGTTATTATTTTATGTGTATATTGCTTTTCTTCTGTCCGCCTTTGATTTGAGTGGAGATTGGGTTATGACTGCTTGAAGATCTGGTTTGGGAAGTCCTAGCCATTATGGGTAGATGCAGCCATGTGCAGCAGGCATCTGCTTATTCTGGAAGGGTGGATGGTTTTAATGATGATATGGTGGCACATTCCATTGGTTGAGACTCACCAGTCTATGATTATCACATGGATAGGAAACCTAGGGGATGTGTTAAATTAATTAAAAAAGGCAAAACCACCAAACCAGCTTTTTTCTGTTAGGGAGAGCTCATTAAACCTTGTGCACTCTTGAAGATTGTTGTAACTTCTCTCCTGTTGTTATCTTCTTGGTTATGAGTAGATAGATGCATGGTTTCAAGTACAGTGTTTTGAAACGTTAGTACTCGTTTGAGCACATCTGTTTGTCCTACACAAGTTGTCATAGGTAAGCGGTTATATCCTTAATTGCAATTTGTGATTAGTATTTGGGACTCTGTTTTCCTGTGTAGACATTTGTCCCTCAACTCTCTCCTTGCAACAGATGTTTACTCTTTTTTGCTTTTGTGAATTAGAAGTGTTCTATCCTTCCTTTAGGAAGGACAGCACTCCATACATATTTGTTGGAGAGCTTATAGTATACAAACAATATTATGTCAAAGTAATTTGGGGTTCTGTCCTCCTGAACTGTTTATCAGGTAAATTGACTTCTCAACAGTTTGCTGCCATATTCCGCCATAATCATTAATGTAAGAACAGGTATCATAAAACATATTGCAAAATCTGTTTTTTCACATCTCATTCTGTTGTGCTGTGACATTTTTAATCTTAAGATCCGAAAATGTAGTTAAAGTAGCTTTTTTGTTTGTTTGTTTTGAGTTCTCTGCCCAACTCCACTACAGTTGAGAAGATAAGCTTTCCAAAGCCTTCCTGCATTTGACTGTTTCAGAAGTGGATGGAACTACCAGATTTGAAGGTCATCAGTTTTGAGGAATAAATGTTGAGATGCAAGTTAAAAATCAAATCCCTGAGCTGCTAAATACTAGTAACTAGTATATGTTTAACTTAGTACTCTGCTCCTAGAGCTGCTAAAACCTTTTAACTTGAATGTCAGTTACTAAAAACTGTTCAGACCTTTCCTAGTTTCCTGAAGTGTTGGTCCTCCTTTGAATCTTTGCAGCAGCAAACTTTTTGAACCATTGGCATTGAAAATTGTTTATCTGTTCCATATTCCTGCTATTAGCAGGGGTTAGCACAAGTAATAACATAGTGTTCCTAGATAGCTCTTGAGATAGAGATACTAGAAATGCATTCTTTTGCTGAAGGAAATGGAGGCCTTGGTCTGAGGAGGGGATGAGAAATCTTCTGTTTTGTTTCCATCCCTGGCAGATGTCCTAGTCTTCTTGCTCGCCTGAAAAAAATATTGCAGGGAAGACTTCTGGTTGAGTAGGAATAAAAGAATACTGTTTAACTTTTTACTGAGAGGATTCCATGCGAAATATTTCACTTTTTGCATCTGCTCCCCATAGGGTTAATATCCAGAGAATTTCTATGGTTGTCTCGCTAACACTGGAAAGGAAAACAATTTTAGCTTTGCCCAGATGGTACTCTAGTTTATAATTCAGAGAACTGCTCATATCTTTGTGCAGGGAAGTTGTAAGAACAAGCTCAAAACTTTCATCTGTAGTATGTTTGTGAATTTTACAAAATTTGTTATTTCCTGATATATACTTTTTGTTACTGAAAGTTCTGTACAAAGTAGAAATACAGATGTGCAGGTTTGGCTGGTATAGTTAACAAACAAATGTCATTAGGAAGTAAATCTCAGTTAAACTGAACACTGTTAGAGCTTAATGGTGGGGAGAAGATGTAGTAAAGATATTTCAAAATATTAAAACCCTAAAAGAACTTTAGTTTTTGTCTCTCACAGAGAAATCTCTGAAAGTAAGAGCAGAGAAGTAGACTGATAGCTAAATAGTTCTTTGTATTTTGTTGAGAGCACCTGTGATTCCGTATTTTTTAAATGGTGCTAAACTTAACTAGTGTTTATAAAAACTACGCAGCACGTGATAGAATGTAATTTCTGGTTCAACCAGCTTTCCACATTCAGTCTGGGTGTACCAGTCATTCTGTTGTGAAACTTGAAATGTGATAGGAAGTATATATTTACCAGGAAAGCAAGCAAGTTATTTTCTCTTTTGTTGTGCAGTATTACTTTTGATTGCATCTTTAGTATAAAGGCAGTTCATGCACAGCAATATGAAATACCAGTTAAAATTGTTCTTCGGTTTCTGATAATGCAGATTAAAGTTGGTGGTGGGAAAAGGTAAGGCCTGAGTGTGTTACAGCACAGTAGAAGCCTGCATTTTGTGAAAGTTGTAATTAGAAAGGTGTCTAAGTATTCCAGGCCATTATTGTTTGCTTATTTTAAAGGGTTTTATTTCAGGTTTCTTTCCCTTTTCTAAAGAGGACTCGCTTTAAAAAAAAAAAAAATCCAAACTAACAAACCTAAAACCAAACAAAAAACTAACCCAGGAACTGTAATACTTCTTAAATAACTTAAGTACTATCAGAACTTATGTGTTTAGATCTACTACTGACTTGATACTGTCCTTTGAGCCTTTATACTCTTTTTGGCACAGTTCCTTATTTGCTTTAAGTGATCACAGTTATGATTTAAGTGATCACAGTTACAATTTTAAGGCTTTCTCTGGATGCAGAGGGATACTGGAGACCAAAATATTTTGTCATTTGAAACTCGGCTAACTGGTATTATTGCTGTTTTATCTCTGCACCAAATTGTAAAGTCAAGTATGGTTCTGTGTAGTAAGAAACAAACCCCTGTTTATTTAGGAAGCTATGTACCTGTTTTTCACTTGAGGGAAAACAAACCCTGTTCATTAAGATACCTTGTTGAACAGGAAGAGTAAGTGCCAACTTCTGTAATATGGGATATGCTGAAAATCCATGTAAATAAAAAGGACTAAGGATACTCAAGAAAATCCATTTACTTTAAGGGCTGAAGAGTGTATCATGTCTAAAAACAATGGATTGTGCTGAGTAAGTTGCTGTGAGCTCTTATCAGGAATTGGGGGTTCTGTTCTGAACAATTTCACTGGACATTGCTTTTATTGCAACTTCTCTCAGTTGTTGGAGGAAAGGCTTGCTCTACAGTATTAAACTTTGCATTGACTAACCGTGATAAAACTTCTTTGTTGTACCCAAGTGGTGTTTCAAACAATTACATGGAAGTGTTCTTAGACATGTATTGAATGTAAAAAAAATACAAGCAATTTTCATGTTCTTCAGACACAAATGAAAACCTCTCTTCCTCTCTGGGCCCTTACACACTTCATCAAGTAACCCCGGTACATACTTTTCTGTCAATAAGGCATTAGAAACTTATCTTGAATTTTTCATTCTAAGGAGGATTTTTTTCTAATACACTGAGCACTTCTCCCTTTCTGTTTGCTTTTTCTTGGTTAATTTTTTTTATTAAAAATGCTGATATGCTTGTCATGAGCTCATTGCTGCTATTTAATTTGTCTTCAATAAAATGAAATGTGCTCATTTAAAAAAAAAGAAAACCACCCCAAAAAAGCTATTAACTTTTCAAGTTTTGAAAATGTCAGCAGTGGAGTTGTATATTTTGCATGAACACTACAAAAAATGGTCTCAACACAGAACTGTTACTTGGGGAGATGGGTCAGTATGGTCACCAGATGTTCGTATTGGCTCTAAAAAGGGTTTATGTAGGACAGGAGCATACAATTTGGGTCTAGCCAGAACTGCTTTTTTTGATGTCAGCAGTTTTAGGTTGGGTATAGGTTGTTGCGGAACTTCATTTCAGGAGTTCTCTATTCTCTAACCACAATGCTGAAGCTCATTCAGTAACTATTGCCACAGTTACACTGTGTGATCACAGTGAGCAAGTTGCACTCCCTACCATTGTCCTCCTTCCCCCAACCCCTATAAAAATTGCCACTTTGAAAATGCCATTCTTCCTACTGGGACATGTTTGTAAACAAATAATTACATTTTGCAGAGGCTTGTGAAATTTTATGATTGTATCACAAGAAAAATTACTCCAACTTGCAAGTAGGAGGACTGCAGACTGAACAAGTATTAATGGAGTATGTTAATTCTGCAGTATTTGCACTGTTCCTAAATTACGGAGTTTGGATTTAAATTCCTGCTTGAGTCAGTCATCAAACTATGTTTTGCAGTCATCTACTGGTGAATGCAAATACTGGTCTTCTCAGCAAATTTAAGCCTGATAAACTATTTCTAATAATATCTTTTGTAGACTCTTGACTGATGTAATAAGCCACAGCTGCCAAGCTTTTTATACAGTAAGATGAAATACTGACCTGTAACTGTTGACTGAAGTGCTGCTTTTGCCAGAAAAGCTTGCAGTTAAAAGCAAGTGTATTTCTTACTCATTTTCAGTTGTGTGAGCAAGTGGTGTATACATCAGCCATCAATTTAGAAAGTATTCTAGTATTAGAAGTTCCTTTATATAGAAGAATCTCTACATTGACTATTTTAAAATAGGTGTGTTTCTGACAAAACTTTTAGAACTCCGTAAGTAGACACTGAAAGCTGAAAATTAGAAGAGCTAACAGTTTCTTTTTTCCTGTTGTAAGTTTGTTTCTTATTGGATTAACAGGTTTCTAGCATAACCACTAGCAAACAGGGATTATGCATTGATCTTCCACACCAAACTCTCTCAAAAGAGTAGTTTACGTATACATTAGACTTTCAGTCTTAAGTGGAGCAGGTACTGGAGAGCTACACTTTTGAATTTCTCTTTATCCATGTAAATAATGTACAGTCAGAACTTACTTGACAAAGTAAGCTGCAAGTGCTGTTTTCTTTCACTACTTGAATAATTTGGGGGGGGGGGGGGGTTTGATGGTATTTGGGTTTTATTTAAACTTCTCTGACCAGTAAGTCAATAATGGGAAGCATTGCTAATTTAAGTATGGTCTGAATTTCTCTAGCAGAGTTCATAAGGCTTGTTTAGTAGCATTGTGTGATTTGGTCAAGTTTGAATTGTTCTTTCCAGTTCTGCTTCTCTTGCTTAATGGTGTCTGTTTTAGCTATGCCTGGGCATAGCAACTGTAGGTATTAATTTGCATATTTTGCTGTAAATATATGCTAATTTAACTGCTTGAAAACCTTAAGTTTTGGTTTGAGGGGGGGATAACAAATCTGTCTTAGGTAAATCTTGAAGTGTGCATCTGTTCCATCGTTGAATCAAAAACCCTTGGGAGAGGGAAACTATCTCCTTGGATATTGATAGGAAAATACTGTGGGGTAGTATGTTATAGGGCACTTATTCTGCAGTGTATCTGTAAAGGTGTTTGGTGTCTTCTTATCTTGAGTACATGAAGTATGTATATGACCTTGATGTGTCCAGAAGATGGAGGGGCTTTGTGTCATGGTTTAAACCCAGTCAGGTAACTCATTCACTCACTTCCCCCCTTCTTTCCCTCCCCCTACTCCCGGAGGGATGGAGAGGAGAATCGAAAAGAATGCAACTCCCACGGGTTGAGATAAGAACAGTTTTAGTAACTAAGGTATAACACAGATCACTACTGCTACCACCAATAATAACAATGATAAAGGAAATAACAAGGGAAGAGAATACAACATCTCACCACCAGCCGACCGATAACTCGCCCCCCAAGCCCGACCAAGCACCGACCCATACCTCCTCCAACCCTGCAGTCTACCAGCCCTTCCGGCTAACTCCCAGTTACATCCTGGGCATGACATGCTGTGGTATGGAATACCTCCCTGGCTAGCCCGGGTCAGGCACCCCATCTCTGCTTCCTCACAGCTTCCCTTCCTCCCTGGCAGAACATGAGCCTCACAAAGTCCTTGGTCAGGGTAAACATCACTTAGCAACAACCGAAAACATCGGCTTCACCAACACTGTTCTCAGGCTGGAAGTCAAAACACAGCACTGCACCAGCTACCACAAAGGAAAAAACATGACTGCTACTGCTGAACCCAGGACACTTTGTCACACAAAGCCTCTGTTTTTGCATGCGAATTAGGCTGTAGACATGGGTGGTGAATGGCTTTTAACATTAAACGTGCAATTAAATAAAAATAAGTTCTTTTTAAGTGTTCTAATGTAGTATAAAATCTCTTTTTGAAGAGAGAAATAAAAAAACAATCTTCAAAGTATTGTTAGTAACTACTGAAAAACATTGCTTTTTCACAGTGGGTTTTGTTTTTTACCTTCTTACACTTCTCACCGTATAAAGAAACATTTTTTTTACATGATCATACATGATATCAGTGTTTTCCTTCCTCCTCCTCCCCTTTCTGGACTGCAGTTTTCTTCGTTATGGAACCTTAAAACACTATTCTTCTACCTTTATTTAACTGAAAACTTGGTATGGCAAAGCATTGCTTTGTCAAAAGACTGCCCTAAGTGATGTTTAAGGGGATGGGAGGCAAACCAAACAGCCAAAACAAAATACAAAAACCCCAAAAACATTCTTTGAATCACAAAGTAGAAATTTTCTTAATTATTTTCTTTTGATGCTTTTAACATTTATTTAAAAGCTGTAAGAGTTCTGGATGGGTTTGTTAAGCATTCAGTAAATAAAGATTATGAAAGGTGAGTTCTTTATAAAAAAAATACAACTCTTAATAATTCCCAAGTCTTAGTAAAAAGAGCCTTGGTATCTTCTTGGTAGCATTGAATTTGCAACTCTTAGGGACTCAGATACTCAATAGATGAAATTTATTTAATATACTGATATGTATGTTTTTGTTCCACAGTGTGAAACAAATCAAACTGTTGTTAGATTCTATGGACTTTGTTCTCTTTATCATCGGAATTTCAGTAGGTTGTTTCTGAAACCAAAGTACTTACTGCATTTCCCTACTTGTTGCCCTGCTGACTGCTGTAGTCTTCCTAGTCCTCCCTTCTCTGCTGCTGGTGTGTTTTATGCAAATGAGAACTTGAGTCTTATAATGTGTTATTTCCTCCCAGGAGCCAAGTATAGACAAGTGAAAGCAGTGTGTCTGTATTTTTTCCATATGGGATCTAAATAATTGTCTCTAGAATCCAGTAAAATGCCAGTTCAATCTCAAGCTGAGGAGGAAAGATGATAGTATTGTGATTTGGGGGGGTTATGTACTTAAACAGTAACACTTAAGTCAAGAGGGACCTTAATATGCTTGAGGAATGGCTCAGCAGAAATGTTCTGAGGGTTGGCAAGGAGACGTACAGTTTTCTATGTGCACGCATAGCCTTACAGATTTGTACAAGCTACAGAGTGACTGTCTAAATAACAGTTGATAGGACCTGACAGTTCCAGTGAATGCAAAGTTGAATATGAACCAACAGTATGTCCTCCTTACAAATTAGGAGGAACGCTGCAAGCAGACTCAGTTATTGGTTTCAGGGTTTTTTTTTTCAAGATTAGTGCTGGTTCAGCAGGTCTTGATACAATAACCAGCTGAAGAATATCCTGATATTTAGGATCAGGAAGGATGAGAAGCCTTTTTTGCCTTTCATCTACTTTTCCTTTGTTGTATTCTAGTATTTGTCATGCTGTGTTATGTGATTTAAAGCTAGCCTTCAAATTTTGTTTCCAAACAGGTAGCTCTAAGGTAAGGTAGCATCCTAAATCACTTCAGCATGAAAATCAATCTTGATATATTTCAGCTTGTTACAATGAATTGCTGTGATCATAGATATTCACAGTAGTAAAAGTTTGGATTATAATCTTAATGCAGGTCTTGACAGCTCCTAACAGGAGTCAAGATAAATGAATACATTGGTAGTTGACACAGAGGAAGAATATTATTATTGAACTACTGTGAGTAAACTTTAACTTGAAGCAAAACTATCAAATTTGTAATACTGAAATCATGACAGCAGACTAAATCCTGTGCATCTAATATGATAACTGAGTTTTAGTTGCAGTCTGCTGAACATCCTCATATTGCAGTTGATTACTTCAGTGCATGTTTTGAAGTACACCTAAGGTAGATTGCTGTACAGATTGCATTTGTGAGGTGCAGAGAGGGAATCATTCTAGACTGTATTGTGGCGATAGTGGTAAAAGAAAGATGGTTGTTTTCTTGATATGTTAGTTGTATTGTATCTTCTATCCTTTCAAACTCTGTGTGTGTGTGTATGACATTAAAGGGGGGGGGGAATAGTACTGCATTTTTAGGTCCTTGATCATGTTTGTGTGGTAGATTCTGGGCTGTGTGTGAAACAAAAATCTTTGGAGTATCTCCAAATAAGAAAAGGTCACTGAACCTTTTGGGGAGAGTAGTTTATTTTGACTTAATGAATGATTAACTTAAGTATCTTTCAGTGTTTTTAATGAAGACACAGGAGATGGTAACTTTATTTTTTTTGTATTGGAATAGAATGACTGGAATGGGGAAAGCTGCCAGATCCTTCCCGCCCCTCTTTGCATGGTCAGAACATAAACCTCATTTCTAGGAAAATCTTGTTCATAAGTAGAATGCAATAGTGAATGGATACTAATGTATATGGGGAGTACAGGGTAGAACTCTAGGGAAATCTGCGAGCTGCAGAGATCAGTAATATTGCTTAACTGCAGTCCTGTATAATACAGTTCTGTATTTTTGTCTTGAGTTTTGTGATTTGGATTGTTACAGACCTCCAGCACCTGTGAATAATTGAATCTGTTCTCAGATTGTAAGAATGGTCTTATGTTTCTTAGGCTTAAATTTACGTGTTTGCACGTCCTCTAGAAAATCTTAAGATCTACATACAAAAATGCTGAAAAGTACATGCTGTTGCCATGCCCTTTGTAATTCAAGAGTGGGAATAGGATTTTTAAATACTTAAAAGGACAAGAACCTTATCCAGTCTCTTTTTACTCTTAGAAGTTGTGGGGTTTGTTGGTTTTGGTGTTTTGTTTTTTTTTTTTCCTGCTTTTGACAAAAGTAGATCATTTCATCACTATAGGGCATCTTGGCATTTCATTGTTGCATCCCGTTGCCTGATGGAAACTTTCCTTCCTGCTGGAGCATATGCTGTTTTTACAGAAAGTGATCTTCAGTGAGTGAAGATAAGTCACAGAGTAGCTTTGAAAATGAGAATGAATTTTTAATAAAAATTTCCTTTATTTTCCTGCTTAATACTGCCATTATCTTTCATAACTAAGATAGAATGCAATTACAGAACTGTAAATCAGTGAAAGTCCATAGCATTCTCTTTGGATTGAGTTTGTTCTATGTTCAAAAAATACCCCAACAACCCCTCACCACCCCCACCCCCCAAAAAAAAAGACTTTATGAAAAGTACTTGTGAAGATTTTTGAGTGCCTCACAGATGTGCAATTTTCATAATTTAGGTGATATGATTAAATATTTCTCAAACACAATAGGAAACAAGCACAAAGCAATTTGAGGAATTGGTCAAATTAATATATTCACAGGATCTGCCGATTGGCATAATTTTTCCTTTTCCATAATGCTTCTGTGTTTTCAGAGTGGAATCTTGTAATGTGGTGTGAAGGAAACTTATGATTGATCTTTTCAGAAAAAGGATAACATGGATAGAACAGAAACCAAGTCACTTCTACTGTGAGAGATTAATTCATTGGCATACACACAAATTAGTTTCAGCAGATTTCAGCTGTATCTTCAGAACCATGCGGTGGAAGCTTGCTGCTGCTACTCTCTTTTTACAGTGTTAGTAATGTGAGTTTCTGATCCTTGTGGATTGTAAGCCCATTTGTTTCAGTGAATGAAGCAAAGGAGATGCAGAAACACTATTTCAAAGCTAATCTTTCACTTAGGTTAATTTCCTAAGAGAGGGATTATTCTGGAAATACCTAATTTAGGCAGTTTAAAATATTTGGAAAACCGTTTCCTTGAGATTGCTTGGTTTGCAGAAATGAAGAACCCTTTCTCTATGTAACCCTCAACCTGATGATTTTATGCTTTCAAGAAATGCTTAATAGCCTGTCGCTCTCTTCACCCCTTGACCCGGATGGGTGGCTCTATTCCTGTGTAATTGAGAAATGTGTGTACATGCATGTGTTTTTTTGGTTGTTCAGTTCTTTTTCCAAAGATGGCAAAAATAGAACATTTATGTCTGGAATATATCCTTTCATGTAATTCTCTTGCACTGGGAAGAGGTAAGAGTCTCAGGTAAGGAAAAAGACTGGGTGATGAGACCAAGGAAGAGCTTTCCTGAAAATACTGAGAATGTTTCAAGATGGGGAAACCATGGAAGGATCCACTGCTGGTCTCCAGAGCAGAGATGCACATTCTTCCCAAGGAAGAAAGAAAGGAGAATTTTCTGGAACTCAGTGTTTATAGTCTAAAAGAGGGAAGAGAAGAAATTTAGTATGTTTGGTCTGATTGGTTGGTTTGTTTTTTTCAGATGTGCTTACGGATTTCTTAATTACAACTAAAAAAAATGCAGAGGTGAAGCTTTTCAGAGATTAGTATTTACTGAAGTGGTATCTATGCCTTGTAGATGTAACTGTGCTTGTCTAATCAAAGAAAGGTAGTGTTTTCTAGTGATGTATTGAGCAATAAACTTGTTATGCTAACTCTGCGTGGTGGTGTTCTTCTCTTATACTTCTGGCTCAGAAAGCTGAGGTCGTGGTTTTCATTGTGTTGTAGTTTTTTACTGAATATCTGAGATGTTTTAGACTCCTATGTGCTATTCAATGTAAATACTTGCTGTTAATTTTACACTGTAAAAGTCCTTGCTTTAAAGCCTATGTGTGCTTTAACTATCTGATATGTACTTGAAGGAGTAGTATAGGGATTCAGGATAGTTTTAGCACTTGTTCAGGTGTTGTTTGTTTTCCTTTGCTGCTGTAGCCATTTCAGGGAAATGTCTTTTCAGCTGCAGATTGTTCTGTTTAAAGGGCAGTATAGTGTTTGCAAAGTCACTGGCTGCTTGTACTCCCCAAGAGAGCAGCCTTCTGTTCTAGCATTTGGAAACATACTTTTCTTTTGATGTATTCAGGTTATTACTGTGTTGCACCCAAGTCGCTTCACCTCAGTTTAATTGGCAAGTGTGTTTTAGTTTCATATTGGTGCACATCATTAATGGTGATTGTTACTTTTTTTGATAAACCATATAAAGTTTTTCAATATTATAAATAAATCAGGTTTTGTATTTTCTTTTAGTAGTGAACTATCTGTAAGAAGTGATGCATTCAATAGCAGCCATGGCATTCTAATTCTTCAAGCTTTACCTGATTAAAACAGTGTGGCAGGATACTTTGGTGGTTTTATTTTGGTTTGAGTAGCCTAATTTGCTCTATTTAGTCAAGTTATATGGGAATTGCTTTGGTTGTATGATTTCAGGCAACAAAGCCCAAATCTGTAAATTTTCAGAACTTTCCGAGGTATTCATTTTGATATCAAAGAAACAGCTATACCCAAATAAGGTGATAAAATAATAGTGTTACTAAATGCATTATCCCATTCATTTTCTCTCCACCAATCCACCTATTCCATGATACTATGCTGCCCTTGGGTATGTGTGTGTTTGATGGTTAAGGAACAGCAGTGGACATCTTTGGTACTATCACAAGCTCCTTGACATATGTTGTGTAGTTTCTTCTGTCCTATTCTCTCTCAACTCATTTCTTTTTTATTTGTCATGTTTTTTAACCTGTGTCTATTTTTCAGGTTTCTCATTTACACTCTCTTTCTTGACTGATCTTGCTTCTCAGTGTTTTTGCTTCTGTAATTGTGTTTTTGCTTCTGTAATTGCTCCCACTCCTACTGAATTTATTCTGACTTGTCTTTGGGCTTTTTTTGTCCATCTGGTCCTAATCCTGCCTTCAGTTTCACATTAGATATGCTTTCATTTATTCCACAATTTGATTGCATTTCTCAAGTCTGTCTTTTGTCATTTGAACTGAAAACTAGGCCCAGTTACTTCTAGTGTTACTGGATGGCTCTATTTTTGCTCAGTGAATTAATTACATATTCTCTGTATATCCCAAATACTTTTATTTACACACCACACCCCCCCCACCCTACCCCCCAACTGTATGAAATCTAGTCATCTTTGAAAGCAATATTTGTGGCAGAGCTGACCTGTAACTGGTCTTGAAAAAATCTTGCTGTTCTTTCTGATTGTGTGCTAAGGAAAACACAGTCTTCCATTTGAAACCTTGTTGATGGACTCCAAATAAAATATAACTTCGGTACTTTGCTTAAAAAAAAAATAAATTGGATGTTACTACTCTGGATTATACATTGTCCTCTGGTATTTGTTTGCATGTTTCTACTCATGCTCCCAGTACAACGGGAGCTTTAGCTGTAGACACACTGAATCAAGTACTTTTTTAAGTTGGTATGAGGTGTATCAGGAGAGCATGTTGAGGCATTGATTTATTGCAACAAAAGATGAAGTAGGATACTGGTAATTAAAGTGTTAAATGGGTATATTTGTTTGACTGGAGTAGAGACCTTTGGAAATAAATGTTCCAGGTTCATCTGATAAATTAATCTGAACAAACCCACCACCACCCTCCCCCCCGACCTTCATTTCTAAAGCTTACTTGTTTGGAAACTTCAATCTGTGTGTATATACTTTTTTAATGCATCTGTTCATATGTATATATATATGATGTATGCAAATTGACTTGGGCATTTATAGCTGTAAGTAGGAAGCTTTTTGTGGTAGAGGCAGTGATCTAAAAAGTTGGAGAAACAGTTTGGAACATAAACCCTTCATTTTCCTAATCCTGTGTCGTCTCCCTTGTCAGGTTGTTGAAGCTCTGATGCCACATACTGTCCTGTCATAATCATGAACTTGGAAGGGGCTGGAGGCATAAAGAGGTGTAATTAATGTATTTATGCCTTTGGTCACCTTTTAAACAATAGATTTTGCTGCTGTTGATTGTATGTAAAGTTAATATTGTTTATGGGAATCAAAGATAGACACTGCTTGTGATAAATTTATCCTTATCATAGCTAATGCTTTATTCACCTGTGTTAGTAATTGAAAAATTTTCTTCAGCAGACTTAATTTTCTGAAAAATGAGAATGAATTAAATTACTGCTTTGAAGTATTTCTCTAAAAAGGCATTTTTGTTTGTTTGTTTTCTTGCAAATACTGCTGATCAAAGTGGTTGTGGAGGCTCCAGCAGTTAGCTTTGCATTCTTGGCCTGGGTTCTTGAAATGTATTTGCGTTGCCTGTAAGAAAGTACAGATGTGTGGCTTTGAAAAAATATCTTTTTCCCTCTGGTTTAAAGGACTGGTTAGTATAGGAGTGTATATCTTTAGACTTAAGAGAGAGTAGTACTGGAAATCCCCCCACCCCTTTTTTTTCACCCTGAGTAATTAATAGCTTTTAAACTACATTAAAAAGGCCATTAATGGCCTTCCATGTTTGATGCCAGCTTGTTTTGCTCATTTGAAGAAGCTGCTTTATCCTCTGATATAAAAGCACTATCTCTTTGAATTTACCTTTTGAGATTTAACACCTGAAACTTTCTGTACAAGTTAGCTACCTTCTGACAAGTTGCAAGAGAATCTTATAATAGTGTTAGGGGTGCTTGACATACTTCCTGCATGAGAAAGTTTTGATGTCTTTTTCTTGTTTCAGATGAGCTTAATATTGTAGTAATTGTGGAGTTAGAGTGCTGTTACGGATGTGGTGGTACTGGGAGGAAGATGTTGTGTCTTAACAGACCACCTGGTATTAAGCAGCTTTCAGGCAAGTGAGCCTTTCAGCCCCAAGATGAACGTTGGTTGGTTTGAAAGCTGGTCTCTTTCCAGTTAGCAAGAATTTGTCTAATAAAAGATGAAACTCCTGCCAAAGGTCTTAAATTTCCTTACCTTATTTAAGGAAACACGCTGTTTTAGTTTGGACTTGTTTGTCTTGAATGGAGAACAGTTGTAATGGCGTTAGTTTGGTTTTTCCCTTGTACATCAGAGTTGTTTGTGTAGCTAACAGGCAGGTGTCATAGCTTTTGTAGCTGGCCTGCCACACTTTCAGTTACCAGTGGAAAGGAGTGTGTGACTTCCAAGTTTGCAAAGCCTGTGAAGGTTAATATCTTCCCTGTGCCAGAAATCTGACCTGTATTTAAAATGCAAACTGCTCCTTGTAGTTACAAAGAACCTCCTAGTAAGAATCAAACTATGCATTCATTACTTTCAAAACCCTTTTATGTCTAGTACTTTTATCTTGGCTTTATTTTGCTGTTTAAAAAAAATGGCATGTTTTTTAGTTATTTGGGTCAAAAAAGAAGAGATAAAATTTAAGACTGGCAGTTGAACTAGCTTTCCAACTCTTTCAAATTGAGGCTAGAAGGAAATAGGGAAGTCCAGTAATGAATGAAACAGACCATTTCAACCTAAAAAAAAAACCAAACCAACAAACCACCAGTTTTAGTTCTAATCTTTATTAAATGTACTTTGTATAAACACTTTAGCCTTCATACAAAGGAGGGTTGCTTGGACTTCTGCATTCCCTTAGTGACCGTGGCAGGTTTTAATTGAAAATTATTTCCAAAATAGGGGGTAAAAGTCAAAAATCAAGGTTGAGCTTTTCATTGCTTCAGAGTGTAACACTGCTTAGTATGAAGTTAGTATATACTTCAAAGACAGTGTATGTTATAGTTTTCAGTTGTGAAGAGGTTGCTATAATCTCATTAAAGGATTTTACAGGCTGAAAAATTAATTTAGCCTCAATTCCCTCTGTCAGGAAAAAGTTTAATATTCCCCCCCCCCATGTTTTCTGAACATACTCAGTGGGTTTTGTTGGGAGAAAGTGATGTTTGATGTTACCAAACTTTGATAAATTCACCAAACCTTGATAAATACATAATCCATTTATTTTGCAGTAAAGGAATTGAAAGTATACGTGGAGGTGGAATGTGATCCATGCTGTGCTTACCATGAATTATGTAAAGGGAATGTAATTTTATTTTCAGGTCCTAGAAAAAGGTTTTGAGGCAGCCATTTAAAACTTTTTTCCTTGTTAATATTTAAATGGATTTGTAACTAATGTGGTTTTTCCTGGTGTGTATTGAATGTGAAATATCTTCTGTTGAATGCTCTTACCATCTCTTGCATTTACGTATGCTTATTTTACTGAAGAGTTCTTTACCCACACAATTCTAGCTTAGGGGTGGTGATGCAAACTACAGTGATCTGTTTCAAAACAGAGTTCTTCTTGCTAGAGAACAAAGTGCTTAACCACTTTAATTGTCACTGTTATGTGACACAGGGGAAGAATAATTCAAGGAACCTGCAGATATTTCTTCCCAATAAACAATTCTTCATGAAGTTGTCATTCATTCTTGTAAATGTAGTGGGGATACTAGTGTGGGGTTTTTATCATTGTTATTAAGTAACCAAGTGTTTTACTTTTTGCAGACTTCCAGAAACAAGACAGCCATGGCCACAGAAATTGGCTCCCCGCCCCGATTTTTCCACATGCCGAGGTTCCAGCATCAGGCGCCTCGGCAGTTGTTCTACAAAAGACCTGATTTTGCACAGCAGCAAGCAATGCAACAGCTTACTTTTGATGGAAAGCGGATGAGAAAAGCTGTGAACCGGAAGACCATAGACTACAATCCCTCTGTAATTAAATATTTGGAGGTTAGTTAATTTTCTGGTTTTGTTTGGAAAGCTTTTCTTGCCTGACATTTGTAATTGTTCTTTTCAGTGTCCAAAGAGCAGTGTAGAATTCTGGAAGATCTACTGCTGCAGTTTCAAACTAAATGACAAATGCTTGTAAATTTGGTAGAGTATGAATAAAAAGGGGTTGGTCCTTGGTAATAAAACTGCACATGCACACAGCTGAATTTGTTGTGTGTGTATCCACCAGTTTTTACGTTCTGTCTTGGAATTTCAACTTGGAGCGCACTTGAGTGTTTTGTGTGATGTTCTGACTTCTCAGTGAACATAAAAATTCATTCTATAACGTAATTGTTCTTATTTCCATTTTTGACATGGAAATTTCCTAAAATGGGAAATAAACTGTTACCCCGTTCCCCTCCAAAACCAGGGCACCATAAAAATGTTTTCTCATCATTCTACTAAACAGCATTGAAACTTGCACTGTGTTCTCTGAAGATGCCTTTCTGTACAGTTAATAGCTAAAGAACAACTTCAAATTAAGTTTTGTTGAATAAATGTTTCTGTAAAAATGCTTATTTAATGTTCCTGATGGGTTAGTATTAATTTTTTAAATATGATCAAGATTTACTGTACAATAATACGATCAATATTTTCTGGATATTAGCTCAGAAGAAATAGAATCACATCCGTACATACAGGGATTGTTGGAATCTCAGCGGCAACATTGCAAGATCATGATGAAATTGATTTTATGTGGCATGTGCATGATTATAGCTTGTAGGTGTTGACAGTTTGAAGGTTTTCTTAATAATAAAATACCTACTAAGATCTGTTTAGACACTAAACATTTGAAACATACTCTTACGTTTTAGAAATGCCCCCCCCCCCCCCCCCAAGAATTAGTAGTTCAGGACCTTTTGTTTTTTTTTGTGGGGTTTTTTTGGTGGTTTTTTTTTTGGCAGAAATAAGCACCCACAAACTTCTGTTTGTGGCAAAACAACCAAAAATCAGATCTGTGTGTTTTGCCTTACACAAAATCAGGATACACCAGAATCCCAATTTGGTCCCAACTTCAATTTGACTGAGTTAACTTGATGTGGTACTATTAAAAACATAACTTGCTTTTGGCTTAAGAAATTCTAGCAAACTGTAGTAGTGTCTACTGGAAGTGTTTTACCTAGAATTTTAGCTTTTATTTCTAATATGTACACAGATCCAAACTGTTAAAATGTACAGCACAAAGCTGAAATAATTTCATGTTTAGTTCATGTAAAGTGTTTTCGAATAAGTTTGATAGCTTTTAGAGTACCTATTAGCCTGGGCAGCAAAGAACCAGTCATCTTTGTTACAGTTGTGTGCCTTATTACATGGGACTGCTCTTTTCATATTGTTAAGCTGTCATTTTAGAAGAGCTGCTTTAGTCTGATGAAATGAAGACTTAAAGCATTCTTGAATCTGTTGTTTATGCTGTACAAATTCTACAGGTGTCCTGAGACCAAAGTCTTTTAACTGAGTTAATTTAAAATCCTTGGAGTGCTTTGGAATTTCCTAATTAAGCTGTCAGTGTGTTCCTTTATTTTCTGTTGTTTAACAGTGAAGTGTAGTGGTGGTATGAACTAGGATTTTTTTTCTTCTTCCAGAATAGAGTATGGCAGAGAGACCAGCGAGATATGCGAGCAATACAGCCTGATGCAGGGTATTATAATGATGTAAGTAAAATGTTTCTGTTTCATGATTATCTGTGCATAAAATTTTTCCAGGACATTTGAAAGATTCTGTCTATCAGCTGAAGTTATCTTTCTTGCTCACAAGAGGCCCTAAAGACTTGAAGGTTATCCTGATTCTGCATTATCTTGTTCTGTTGGTATTCGTGTCCCACATGTTGCCTGGTTGGCAAATAAGTGCCAGTGAGCTGTTTGCTCACTTCTCCCAGGCTGCCCCTGTGGTACAGGGAGGAGAATCAGAAAAAGGTAAAACAGTGGATTGAGATAAGAGCAGTTTAATTACTGGGGAAAAAAGTAAAATATAGTAATAACCATAATAATAATTTTAATGAAAAGGAGAAGGAAGTATAAATAAAACACAAGAAACTAACAAGCGAAAAAATACTCACCACCTGCTGACTGATGGCCAACAAGCCCCTGTGCCTCCTGGGTAAGTCCCCCGTTTCTACACTGAGCATCATGTGCTGTGGTGTGGAATATCCCTTTGGCTAGTTTGGGTTGGATGTCCTGACTGCTTCTTCCTGGCTTCTTGTCTCTCCTCACTGGCAGAGTATGAGAGACTGGGAAGTCCTTGATCAGGGTAAGTGCTACTGAGCAACAGCTAAAACATCGGTGTGTTATCAGCACTGTTTTCAGACTAAAGCTAAAATACAGCACTGTACCAGCTACTGGGAAGAAAACTAATTCTATCCCAGCTGAAACTAGGGCAGAAGAGAATCTGAAATTGGTTAGGCTTTAATTTTTGGAAAAAAAGAATACTTGTAAGGCACTAAGCTTGCAAAGATGCTAGTTCTGGATGTTTGAGGTGGTAAATCATGCAGACTTTTGAACACTTTTGATAATATCCCTGCAAATGAAAAACTTGATTTTCCAAAAATGGGTGTTCAGTAGATATGCTTTTCTTGCAGTTTCTGGTTAGAAATGTTATTACTAAATCTTTGGTTTGTTCTCTCACAGTTGGTCCCTCCTATAGGAATGCTGAACAACCCTATGAATGCTGTAACAACAAAATTTGTTCGGACATCTACTAATAAAGTAAAATGCCCAGTGTTTGTTGTTAGGGTGAGTATAGTGTTGGATTCACTTAGTTGTATTGTCTTCATTTACATTAGAGTGATATTCTTAACTGAATCAAGAAAAAAGATAATTCCAAATATATTCCAATGTATTCCAGATATTCCAAGATAGCAATTCCAAATAAAACCAGCATGTGGAATATATTGACTACTTCTGTGTCTAGTCTTTCTGTGGATGGTTTTAGAAAGTTAGAAGGTCTGAGTACAAAATAAATACCTCACTTGAGTTTGAGGTGCTCTTCCTGCTTAGTTTTGTTTCTCCCCATTTTGAGGGGCTAATACATCTTGATTCTCAGAAGAAAAGGCAGTTTGGTCTCTGCTCTTTGACTCTTATGGCATCTTTTAACTTTTCCATGATGTCAGCAATATTGTTTAGTATGGATATTGTGCTGGAAATGCATTGGTGCCCATAAGTTGTTTCTTTACAGCAACATTTTTTTTTTATTGCTTTTACAGTGGGCTTTGTCCTCTTGTTATTAAAGTCAAAAGCCTTCTGGCACAGTTCTGTATTTTTGTCTCACATCGTCTAGGAAGTCATTAGGAAAATTGCAGTTCTGCAGTTTCCCTGAAAGAAGCTCATGATTTATTTGTAGAATTGTGAAGAAATATTTGAATGTTGTATTTGCACAGTTTAGTTATACTTTTCTTTTGCAGTGGACTCCTGAGGGGAGACGTTTGGTCACTGGTGCATCTAGTGGAGAGTTCACTTTATGGAATGGACTGACTTTCAATTTTGAAACGATATTGCAGGTAAATTCATCTATCAAGATTTCTGTGTATTCCCTGAGGTCTCGGGAGCATGTTTTAGGAAAGCATCTTCACCCTGCTCATCATGTTCATCTAGTCTAAGTGTGGTAATTGGAGCCTTATAAGTCTTTTATGTTTGTATTCTGCTCTGATTCCGTGTCAGACCATGGCTAAAGGCAGTTCGTTTAATGCTTCTCATTCCATCTTCATATGCTATACTAACTGTTCTCAAAAGCATACTCTCGGTATTTGTAAATAAAACAGAGCCATTTTGGAAACACAATACAAATACTCTTCATATATTGTTTAAGAGACCATTGTATAGAGAGTATGGGATATTTTTTGCTGCAGTAACAGCATGAATCTAAGTAGATCATCATCGTGGTGTTCATTTCTTTGTTGCAGCTGTTAAGTGGGAACTTTACTGACTTTTGTGTTTGTGTGGGTCAGATAGTATTTGAACAAGTTTGCTAGAAGTTTCTTTTCTGAATTTACAGGCTCATGACAGCCCTGTAAGGGCTATGACTTGGTCACACAATGATATGTGGATGCTGACAGCAGACCACGGGGGATATGTGAAATACTGGCAGTCCAACATGAACAACGTCAAGATGTTCCAGGCACATAAGGAGGCGATTAGAGAGGCCAGGTTTATACACAATATACCATTTTCTGTAGTACCTATTGCCATGATTAGACTGTTCTCTAAGTGTATTCTGGGTGCAGAAATGCATGGGTTCTGTCAGATTCTGGGAAACTTCCTGCACCACATAAACACAATATTTTCTTTTGTTTCCACATTCTCACCGTTTTGCTGGCACCTTTCTGACTTAGTATTGTCCCAGTATCCGCCTCTGCAGTATGTTAGAGATGTATTTGTCTGCCGCATTTTGCACTGGTATTCTTTTCATTTTAATATGGTGACAATGTGTATCAGTTATTCCTTTTTATACGCACTGTGTAAGACTACAATTTCATTCCAAATAAAGAATTCAGTCTTTAATAATCTAACTGAATAAAATATAAAGCCTTCAGAAATAAAACACCTGCATAGTTCTCACAAAATAATAAAATACTAAATAAAGTGAAGAACTGCTTGGCTTGGTGAAGCCAAGACTTCCAGTAATACTAAATACCCACGCAGACTGCCACATACAGAAGTCTAATGTTAATATTGAATGGGTTCTTCAAGCTTGAAACTGTAAGCAAGCCATTGAAAAGAAGACTGTAGGGTATTCTCTTGGTTCAGTGTTGATGCCTCAATTGTGCAAATGTCTATATAAAAAAAAATGGAATCTAAAGTGATACTATCAGTAAGATGTAAAAGAACGATGTTTCTAAAGCAGACCTGCATATAATCTTTAGTAAGATACGGAAGTGTTTTTAAAGTAAGCCTGAAGAGAAGCTGCAGATCCAAAATGAGGTTAAAGCAGTGTTTCTTCGGGTTTAGGTGCTGGCCCTTGGTTGTAAAGGTTCACTGCCACAAACCCATTAAAGTCACCATTTTTCTTTAGGGTGCAGCATTTTCTGCCAGAGTTTGGTTTTGAGAAGTGCTTACATTGGATTCAGTCTGACTATCATGGCCCATACACTGAATTTCTCTGCTATTTTAAGCCCTTTCCTGATTATAAAGATACAGGGTTTTGCAAGGGCTCCATCCTGGTCTTTCACTGCACGAGAAAGAAAGTGAGTGCCTCAGTTGCTGGAGATGTTCTGGCCCTAATCACATCGCTAAATAACCTCTTGCTTTTCCAGTGACTTTCATCAAGCAATATTGACTGTTCAATCTGGAAGCTGCTTCGGTGTCTATAGAATTCTTTTCATGGTGTTGATGGGGTGTAATGAGAGGATTTTTTCCAAATTACTTTTGCAATAAGTGGTACACTTACTTTATATACATTTTTTCCCAACAGTTAATCCAGCTAGCATTCTCCTGTGACCAGCTTTCCCTTATTTTTGCTTCTCTGCTGCAAAGCACCTGTGGATGAAGAGGAGGGTGTTTTTTTTCCCCCTAAGAACTGTTCTCTTGTGCTTCTATGCAGTGTCACTTATAATATTACCCAACATGCAAATCTAGGGTGTCAGTTCTCAAATCATACTGATGTTGCTTCTCATCCTGCAGATCAAGTGCTACAGTGTGCAGTTATAGATAAGAAGGTGCTAAGAATAAATTGTGGAATATTTTTCCTCTTTTGACGGGACTGCAATGCAATAGTAATCCTATGCTTAATTCATGTCTTGTAATGAAGTGTCATTTGACAGGCACTGTATTCACTTTAAAGCCCCTATGTTCCAATGCATCCTTCGGTGTATAACACATTAAGTATTATTTTGCCCTGTCTGAGAAGCATAGATAATCTGTTAAATGCTGACTTCTTTCCCCTGCTGTGTGTCTTCATGTAACAGTTTCTCACCCACGGATAATAAATTTGCTACATGCTCTGACGACGGCACTGTTAGAATCTGGGACTTTCTACGTTGCCATGAGGAGAGAATTCTTCGAGGTATGTGTACCAAAAGTACTGATTGGGGTATTTCAAGAGGGGTAAAACCTTTTTTTAACTAGGTGTTCACAATACAGAAGTATCATCTTGTCTACAAGTTTTGTATTACATCCTTGTCTTGAATCCTCCAAACAAGATTTTGTTTGGCTGCTGCTATAGGTGCTTTATAATATTTGATAGGCTGCAGTTCACAATGGCTTTACTCTGTTTACTGTCCACTTAGGCTCTAACCAATGGAGGTGAATATAAAGGCATTTTCCTACTGCTAATGTTAGTAGAAACAGCTGTTTCTGCATCAGGAATACATTTATCTTTCTGCAAAACTTAATCTTTCTGACCACTTTCAATTCAGAACACACATCTTCATGCAGAGGACTCCATTCTTTTCATGGGAGTGCCTTCCATTATAATTTCTTCAGAGGCAAGATAGTTACTATTTCTCAGTCCTTAAGAGGAGGAGAGCAGTTAGGTAGAGAAAACAAGTGACTTTAGTCACATCATGCATAGCACATGTGGATGATCTTAGCTTCAGTTCAGTAGTTCTTTGTCCCGCATCTGTGTCTGCTAACTTCTGGTGCCTTTCCGCTGGCCTTGAGCTTTCTTCTTCTGTTGTCACAATCTTACTGACTGATAACAACAGTTTATGACAACCATTCCTTTCTTGCAGAAGATGTCAAAGGAACATAATAGAATATATTAAAGAGTGCTATGAGATTGGGGGTTGTAGACATGCAGATACACGGCAAAGAGGGTATACAGTAAAACCACGGAATTTCAGTTTTAGGGGGGAGCTTTTTAAGTGCTTTCCTAAACTAAGGTGGATTTTTTTGTTTTTATTTCTTAAATCATGTTTCCAGCTTGGTCCTGCGTTATGTATTTTATGAACTAGATCTCTCCCTGTTTCTCTTGACTCTTAAGCTCTCTTGTTTTACTAATGCATTACTTTTAAACACCACTACTTTGAGAAGACACTGAGCTCCAGCGATCTTGCAGTGATAATATTCTAACAATCTGTGCATAGGCATGAAAGTAGAAGTATTCTTTGCAGGAGGTGGCAAGCAGGTTGCTAGGCTATATCATTTACACCTGCTGTTCTGGAAGGACCCAAACAGTTTTGCTTGATGCTTTGAAAGAGAAATCATTCTGCACTAAACACATTCTGTACTCTCCTCCAGCTTTGTACTAACTATTCATTTAAACTGTGTAGAGGAAACAGAGATTTCCTTCATGCAGAGTCTTTAAGATTATGAAAATCCCTCCAATTCTTCTATATTCTTACGACCTTCTGCACAAATGGGAGTAAAATGTTTAATTTGGGCCATAGAGAACAGAACTTGTAATACATTTCTTTCTGTTACCTTGCTTACTTCAACATTACAATTATGACTAGATCGCAAATAAAATTATGCTTTAATTTCTTACCTTATACATCTCGTATATAATTTTTAGTTTGCAAAATAGCTCTATAAAGAACATATTTGCTTCTGTTTATTTACCCACAATACACTTCAAAATATTTCTGACTTACATAGAATATTGAAAATCTCTGTCTCTGGATAAAATTGGACAGGACAGATTATTCCTTGGTTTTGCTGTCAGATAATAAAAACAATCAGAAAAGCAAAGCAACCCAAACACCCCCACCAAAAATCTTCCCCAAAACAGAACAAAAATAATACCAAACCCCTGAGTATTGGGACTGGGAGGATGTCTCTGCAACGCGTGCAAGTTTAATCTAGTTTTGATCCCTAAGCACTGCTGGGAAATAGGATCAGAAGACTTATTTGAAAGAGCTGTAAGGGTAATGCTTCGTTAGCTTTCTTGGTGAAGATATTAGCTTTCAGTTTGTTGTTTGGAATTTTAGGAAACTCGACCTCACCTTTTCGCTTCACCACATACATCCTGCTTTTACTTATTTAGGAGTGTGACCTCTAATACTTTTGCTTAGTACAGCCTTCAGATGATGTAAATACACATGCCATTGCCGTTCCAATGTTGATAATCTCCAAATTAAAATTCTGGTGGCGCTCCATTAGAAACACGTTTCATTATGTACAAAAAGTGTTTGCATCAAATACCAGGTTAAGGAATGTTCTTTCCTGCTTTCACAAATCATGCTTCAGGTGTTCTGATTATTATTGGTGCTTTGAAATTGAAGGCATTTTACAGTGTAGTTTAGATCCAAAGCTTCACTTAGTATGGTAAGGGATTCTTCAGGTTATCACACAGAATAATAAAAATCAAATGTAATTATCAATTTACACTCGTGTATTCATAAACAAGTTTAGAATGCAGGGTTGCTGTGTCAGTATATAGTTATTCCTACAGATATTTTCATATATTTAAAAATATATTTAAAAAATATTTAAAACCAAAACAGGTTTGAGGATTTTAATGCTAAGGAATGCTTTTAAAGTAAATTATAAAAAGTATTAAAGATACTGGGGTAAACTGGTACATGGAAAGGACAAAATTCTGTAGACTTGTGACACGTGCTTTTGTTTGCACTGAAATGACCAAATGCAATTTATTATATGATTAAATTTTCCCCTTAAAACTGGTCTGAAACATCAATTCTAGTCTTACCTTCCAAAGAGCATTAGAAAATCAAATTGGAACCTGTAAATTACATGGGACTTATTAAGGTTTTCCTGTAGTTCTTCCAGCTGTGTATATTAGGCTACACAATTTTGGGGGTAGTTGAACCCATGAATAGATTTTGCATGAGGTTTTTGGGGAACAGTCTTTGAGTAATTCATCTTAAAGTGAATTACCTTCAAAGAGCTTGAAGATGAAGGAAATGGCATTGAGTGACCTAGTTACTGACCTGCTTGCTTCCCCTCAACCCAATTACTGTCTGTTTTTTCTCTTGAAGTAAAGGTGCTGTACTCTTAATTCTGCACCGGTATTCTTTGCCTGTGTTAACGTCTGATGTGTTGCCATCTTGATGATCATAGCAAGTACAGTTTGCATTTGCTAAAATACACTGGTAGGAAAATAACTGATGTTAAAATAAAAATGATTTTTTTTTAAATAACAAGACATGGAAAAGAGGCTATAGCATAGCAGTATGTTGTTTTCATGTCAATCTGTTGCTCTGCAAGGCATTTCCAATAACAGCACTTGGAACAAAACACTGTCAGGTTTTCAGTTTTGCATTTGCACACTAAAGTTAATGTCAGGACTCACGTAAACAGTCCCCATTTCTGTAAAAACATACACACTGATGGCTTTTAATAATGCTAAAAACATCAAACTTTTAATAATGCTAAAAACATCAAGTTAAAGCTTGATGTCATCCCTTTTTTTCTGTTCAGAAATTAATGGTGATTTGACTAGTGGCTGGGTACTGAGTCTGTACTCGTGTGTCCCTGAGAACACTTTGGGTAGATCATTATTAAACACATCATTTCTTAATTACTCTCAGCTTGACATGATGGGTTAGGAGGCTACAAACACATTTCAGTGTTGTTGGTTCCCTTGTCCATCCATCCTTCCTTCCTTCTTCCTTTCACAGTCACATGCACAAAATCCAGTAGAAAAGTGTGCTTTGGAGGATTGTAAAGTTTTCAGTCTGAAGTCTAGATGAGCATTATGTTCCCAGGATTTCAAAGGTTGTCTGCCCTTGTCTTTTGGTGAGGGTGACTACCCAGCTTTCTAAGAGATGCCAACCCAAGATCTGAAATTTGGAAAAAGGTTTTTCATATCCTCGTTTGAATAATAAAAAGCAGGCGTCATTCCTTTACATTCTATCTGGATTTGGTATTTGGTGTTTGTAACAAGATGTAATTTCTTACTGGTATGTGATTCACTCTAAGGAAAGTCTTTGTCTGTCTTTAATAACATTGTTTTGCCTGGAATTTTCCATTTGGGCATAACACCAGTGCAAAACTGCATCACGTACAAAATGACGTGTATGTGTATATCCATGCAGAAGTCAAAGCAGTTACAGTAAACTTAGTTTTCATCTGCTACAAGTTCTGAAGAAGCATCTCCACAGCTAGTCATACTGAAATAACTAGAGTATTTTTGGTTTATTCCTTTTTTCCTTCACCCCTTCTGTTTCTGGATCTTCATCAGCAAATAAAATACCATAAAATGTCTTTTGTGGTTTAAATCTGTGGCATGGTTTCTATACTCTGAACTTCCTGCCTGAAAGTGAAGGGTGTCTTTAGACTTTGACATGCACTTCCTCAGTCAAATAGCAAATCCTGTGTTTAAATTTTAGAGATGGTGTTTTCAGTAGTTAAAAGGAATCTGAGAGCCAGAACTAACCAAAATTACATCTTCATTTTGTTCCCTCACTTTTAAGTGTAAATCAGTAGCTAGCTCTTAGTCTTTGAATCAGGTAGCTTCTAAAATTTACCTTTTCCTGGGATGTAGTTGAACTCTACATTAGATAATTCAAAAGGGAAAAAAATGACCTGATGTTGCTGTTCCCATCTTTCTTACCTTTATGTGAGGTTTTTCTTTTGTTTTCCTTGTCTCAGTAGGGAGGGTAAACTCAGCAAGTTTACCGAGTGTGTGCGTGTGTGTTGATACTGTGTTTCTTGTAACGAGATTAGTGTTTAAACCTTCAGGTTTATTTGTGGGGCCTTGTTAGTTTGTACTGTTAGGGTTTAAAGTCTGTCTGATACGCTTTTAGTCCACAGAAGCATCCCTGCAAGAATAAATATTAGGACTTTTCCCTCAAAACCAACCTTAGGGTGAGATGAGACCTCGCTGATATTGGCACCAACAATATCAATCTAGAGAAGGAAAGTCCTTGAATTTTTGAATTTGAAGAAGATGAGCTGTTTCAAGATTCAAGTATTGAATCAGTTAAATCTCCTCTTTGTTGGTGGGTTTTAGTATGCCAGCTTATCTTGCAGGTCTCTCATCTTCATGAATCTTCATTGCCACAACAAATTTTGGGGTGGGGGAGAGCGATAAGTTGCAGCCAAGTCTTTTGAGCTACAGTTGTACTCTTAAGTTGGTGTGCATCAAGATTTTTATGCATTTTAGGTGCAAGAAATGGTAGGGAACTCACTTAGTGGGACGTTGATAGTGACTGAGAGGTTTTTTTCTTTACAAACAGTTCAAATTAGCTGCACAATCAGTGATGCAGGAGCCTTTTAATTATGCTGTATGTGTTGTGCCAGCTCTGATGCTGCTTCTTCGGGGTTGCATAGGGGGCTCTCTACACAGTCTTACTCACTTTTTCATCTTGTTAGGAAACGAGACTGAGAAATATTGTATGCAATTCCCAGCTTCATAAATGGATGTTATAATGCAAAATACAGCATTTTTTGCTACACTTTTCCCAAAGTAACACTAAGGACTTAAAGTGTGAACACATGTACAACTTCCTGAGCTCGTAAAATGAATTTACTGCTGCTTGTTAGAATGGTGGGTGTAACCTAGATTAGATGGGAAGAACCTAATCTTTTCTTGCCTGAGGCTACAAAAAGTGTACAAGTGTTAACTTGCAGCTCAGTTCTATCTCTGACTGTCTTTCAAGGCTGCAGCATCTTCGTTTTCTCTGTATAGAAAGCTTTATTAGAGGTAGACTGTGTTTAAAATCTCTGACTATAGTTGTGTGAAATGTAAAAACCATCTGAAAGTTGAGAAACTTCCTGCTATGGTGACTTACATCAGGTTCCTATTTGTGGTGTTTTCTAGATAGGACAAATTTTATTTTGCTCAACTATAATTGAGTTCCTTGATTTCTGCGATTAAATGTAGTGATTAGGAGTTAGTTTCATGATAGCTTTGCTCTGCTCCCTAAATAATGCCACAAGAATTAGAGGGTATTGAAGACTTCTTCAGTAGGTGATTGCATCTGCTAAGCCATGCCTTAAGGTTTATAATGAAGTTCAGTTCTGAATATCATTAAAATACAGCATAATAAGTCTGAGGTCTGTTTTTCAACTAGAATCTAGTGTTTTAACAATCCTGAAGAGTTGATAAGTAAGAAGATACATAATTCTCAATGAGTAAAAGAGATCATGAGAGATGACCACAACACCATGCTATAAGAAAGTTATACAAAACTCTTCTTTCCACACATTTTGTGAGACAGGAATGAAGAAGCACTGTGTGAGAGTGAGATTATTTTAGATTCAGTTCTGAAATCTTTTCTTCCCTGAAAATTGTCCTGAAGCTGAATCACGGATCTCTCACTTTGAGTCCAAGGGCAAATTTATGCTAAAAAGACTAATATTTCTAGTAAATATTTTGTTAAGCTTGGAGGAATGTTAAAACCCCCTAGTGTTTCACAGGGCATCCAGCACTTAGTGCTGCTGAAATACATGATACTTCTTTCAGAAGTTGTATGACTGCATCATTAGGATTCCTTGCATCTACTTCCTTTTGAGGAAAGAATAATTGTATGGCTGCCCCATCCCTGGCAGTGTTCAAGGCCAGGTTAGATGGGGCTTTGAGCAACCTGAGCTAGTGGAAGCTGTGGAACTAGATGAGCTTTGAGGTCCCTTCCAGACCATACCATTCTGGTATACATACTGAACTTTGAAACCTTTTTTTATGGCTTACTAGTGTAAATACTTCTGTGGTGAGAACTTAACTGTCATCGGTTATAATACATATAGAAGTACACAATACATAGTGGTCAGGATTCACTGACAGCACCACTGATGCAGCACTGAGCTTTCTCCTCAAACCCTGCATTCTTACTGAGAAAGCAAAGCACTTTTTCATGAGGTTGGTACTTGATGAAGGAAATCCTGAGCTGCAGGGGCATTTAAATACTGACTATAAGGTGGCACCGGTCTTCCTTTCTTGGCACAAGTGTAATCTGGAAAACGATGCAGGTTGTGTGCGTTAGGGGTGGTGACCTCTTGGTATCCTACTCACCAGTATTTGTCATATCAGAAGTTCTCAACAGAAACAAAATCATCTGGAGTTATTCTTTATGCAAGTTATGTTAGTAATTCATCTACTTTGATAATATCATACGTGGACAGAATTGGACATTGTGTTTTATGGAATCTTTCATCTGACATACTGTTTCCTAATAGACTGCAACTACTGCAGTAAGGTTTCAGAATAAATGGTTAGAAGTGTTAAAAAAACAAAACCCACAATTCCCTGGTGAAAATAATCCATATCAGTCCTTAGAAACTTACCTTGCAGGCTGTTTGACTCCATTTTTCTTTTGCGTGTGGATTAAATGGACCACTTCCCCCATCCCCGCTCCCTTTTTTTGCTTCATATCCTCTAGTTACTGTACTAAAAGCTTTTGTGGATCAAAGTAAGCATGGATAGTTTGTGAAGCATTTGATATTTTCTTTTGCATAATTTCAATTCCATATGATCCAATTATTTCCTATTATAGTACATTTAGCTTGTGAGTGATATTCCTGTTTTAGTAGTGAGGCACTTTGCATCATTTTATCATATGAATAACATTGCAGTACTCCTACTTAAATAACCCAGAACAGGGAGATGAGGAGACAGCTTGCAAGTATCTTCCCTAAAATAGAGGGGGAGTTTTTTTCATGTTTCTATACCTGCCTGGCCTTACATTCTAATGAGAAACCCAGTCCTGCTCATCACGTGTTTTTAGGAAGACACTTTGAGTCAAAATTGAAACTGTGCTGAATGGGATTGTATAGCAAACCATGAGAAAGGGATAAATAAGAATTGTGGAAAAAAACCAAACCTGGGTGAAAAGTAGCTGGAAGAAGGACAGCAAAGAGATGGAAAGTGTGGAGTCTGTGTCAGTATGAAAACCCTCCAACTTAATAAATAAACAGCTTGTACAAGGATTGAGAAAAATATATTGGCAGTGTGAACAAGGAGATGAGAATTAGGTGGTGGAATCTAACCAAAGTTATGCCCTAGCATTGCGGAGATTAATCAGGGCAAGCTCAGTTGCTGTAGCAATAACTGATAGTTACTCTTCAGACCTAATGCTAACTCTGGGTTGCTTCAGTTGAGAGTATAATCAAGGAATATAACATGCTATATGCCTCTGGAAAAAGTGGGTGACTATATTAAGCGTGCAAACATGTTATCCAAGTACAGTGCCAGAACTTTCCAAGTGACTGATACTTATTTCACAGTGAAAATACAAACTGTCATTTAATTTTGCTACTTACAGATAAAGGCTTTTTGTGGAATACAACACTTTTCAAGGGAAGACATTTTTATTTTTACTGCTGAAAGTACATGTGTGCATTGTAGGTAAAGTAACTATCTTGGAAGTTTTATAAATTAAAAAAGACCTTGTAAAATGCTGACCTCTGTAAAATATGAGAATTAAAAAATGATTGGGCTGTTAAATGTCATGGCTTCAAAGAAGCACAACTGTAAGCATCAGAACTACAGGTAGTATATAGGAGAAAAGGATGACTTTTCCAAATATTTTTATCTTAAAAACATTTGCCCAGTTTAATAAGTTTGATATTTCTTCCATTGCAGACAGTTTGGATTACTGTTTGTTATTATTATGTCAGTGGAAGCATCTGGTATTTCTGTTTCTGCAAAACATTTGAGACATTGCAGAGTATGTAAAGTTCTGGCTTTTGCTGAACAATTTAAAGCACAGGTTAGTTATGTATCTTTTTTTTTAAATTCCAATAGTTGTCATATTGTGTATAAATTGATTTTGCTCCAGATAAGATACGTAGGTAGCGCTGTTCCAGATATAACTATAGGCACAAAAAGATGCGCTTGTGACACTACATTATCATTTTCTGGTATAGACAAGGCACGGATTGCAAATATCTTGCATATATTGTCTTTGAAGACAAAGTTAGCTATCGCTGGTTTTGACCATTAATAGAAAATGTGTGTGGACTTTTTAACTCATCAGAATAAGCTTTTAGAAGAACTTACAATGGCCATTTAGATACGAGCCTTGCCTGAGAAACAAAGTTCACTGTAACAGGGCTAGAATAGGTGCTTCTACCAAGTCCCCAAGATCTCAGAGAGTAAACTTAGGATTTCCATTCAAAAGAGATGAGGAATGTGTTCCCTTGGCTGCTTAAAATTGGTAAGAATAATACCAGTTAGTAAAAAGCAAACCCAGCTTCCTGGTGTGTGCTGGCAGATGCATATTCTAGCATATGTGCAATAGCTTTATTTTCTTTGCCTTTTCATTTAGAATGATGTAGCACGAAAATATTCTAAATGTTATCTTAAAACCTTAGTTTTTAACCTTCCATCACTTTAAAAATACTTCCAAAGAGTCGTAACAATTAGTAGCTTAACTGTAGCTATTCTAACTCTTAAAACAAGTTGAATTAATTGATGAAAATATGTAGCTCAAGATCCAGCCAATTATTACTATTATTATATATGATTAGGGGGAAAAAAGTCTAAATATTTATACAGACTTTTACATTTTAACTTATCTCCAGAGCTGCCTTCTTTCTGTCTTCTCCAGGATATATCCTGTGCCGCTTTATTTGTCTATAAGTGCTAAGATTTAAGGAAGGAGTGCCTCTGATAAATATTTGCCATCTTGACATTAAGAATTTGCATTGCAAGACTAACACCCTTCCTTGCTTAAAACAAGGCTGAATGCTCCTTGAGAACTCTTCTTCATCAGTGGTTAAGGTTCTTCCTGGCTTCATAAATAATTAGTACACTTAAGGTTTAGAAAAATCTGAGTACCTTCTTTAAATTCAATGAAGAACTGATTCCCCCTCAGCCACCCTCAACTTTCCATGGGAGAAACTTGACCTGGGATGGGGCAGAGATTTTTAGATGAAAGTAGAACATTTTTCTTTGACCAGAGAATTTTCATTATTTTTTTTACATTTGGAGATACATAGCACAAATTGATGTGTAAATGGTACTCACAGGTAAGTAATTCACCACTTAAGTTCAAGTCTAATGGGAGTCCCCAGAAGTTTGAGTTCAGACTCATTTGATGTTCCAGGTATGTTGCCATTAGAAATATAACTAGTATAGTAAAGTTAACAGTGCTAAAAAGGAAAATGTTTTTGTTTAGTTCAGCGGGAAACACATTAAAAATGCCATTTGGGGGGGGGAGATGTTTGGGTTTTGTTTTGATTTTCATTTGGTTTTGGTGTTTGCTTTGCTTTTTTGTTTGCTTGGGATTGTTTTTTGTTTTTAAGCTGTTTTCTTACCAGTGCAGTAGAAGAATGTGAGCTTTGCTTAATCTTAGTATTGTGCAGTCTCTGTCCTTGAAGGTTTTCAAAATAAAACTGGTTAAACTCATGAGAAACCAGCTTTGACCTAATGACTTTGAGCAGGAGGTTAAACTTCTATTTGAGAGGACTTCTGAGGTTCCTTCCCTCTGACTTGTCCTGTGTTCTTTTGATACTGAATTTCCCTGTTATGCCAAAGGGGAAACAAAGGAACAATGAATCCTAGTAGTTAAATGTTCAGTTGCCTTCAGGTGTACACCAGCAAGTATGACATAAGGAACTGACCCTTCAAAAGACTATCGAAAATCAGTGTTCTGGGGTTTTATTTAGTTGGTTTTCTTCCAGCTTTTAACATGCTGGAGGTAATGCACACCATTCTGTTTGGGTTAGAAAGATTTCTTAATGTTTAATGGAACTTTTTCCAGACATAAATGTTTGGCCGTTCCATAGTGACTAATAGTTTGTTCAACTTAATCATCACTGAAGTTTAAATACTTAATCAGAATCCTCCTACAAGCAGTGAAAATTTGTTATAAATAAGATGGAAAATGTGATAGTATGCTGTCAGTGTCTTCAAAGCTCCTGATTATGTAGTGAAGTAAAGAGGTACTTCTATATATAGATATGTATCCATTTGTTATACATGCATATATAATTTCAGTCAGTGTCTGTAAGTATACAGCATTTATAATGTTACCAAGTGGCACATTTATGGACTTCATATTAGCTTGCTGCTTTCTTACTTGTTTCAGAATTATGCAATCCTGAATTAGATTGTGCAGGTAGTGTTGTAAAGCTTTAAAGCACATGCACAATAAAAATAGGTTCAAAGTGTTTGCTTTAAAAAGTAATACAGGTAACTTATACTCCTTAAAGTGAAGCAGCCTGGCTTTGTCCACCTACTTTGTCATTACTGTTCCTGAAGATGTGTTTCCCTAGATCATGTTTCTAAGTTTTCCAAAGGAGCCATAAGTAGGCCTGATGTGTTTGCAAACATCAGCCTTTATGTCTAAATGAAATGGGTGTTAAAGAATACTTGGGTTTTATACCAAACAAAAACTGATCTACCTAGTGTATTTCGTTGTTCATGCCTACACCTATCCCAAGTGTTGACTGACCATTATGTCAGTAATAATTTCCAAGTTAAGGTATAATAACAGAAGACTGCACAATACTAAATATAATTTTGAGACTAAAATTATTAAAAAAAAAAAGAGATGCTTTGTCTTGAAAGATGCTCTCTTTCAAGCACTTGAAAAGTCCAAACCAGGTTTGTGGTGGTGTTTCTGCTACAGATGAATTTAGTGTCTTAAATCTGTAGATAAAATTCCCCTTTCTGAATTGTAACTAATCAGTAGCAAGGAACTAGTGCACATGGAAAATACTATGGACAGTGTCAAGCACACTTGTATATAGCATAGTTACAAGCTCTAAAAACTGTTAGCAAGATGTCCCTTTTTCTAGAGGTTGACCAGGTCTGCAGCTTGTTACGGTGCAGTGTTACTGCTTGCTGTTTGTGCCTGCTTAGGAAGAATCCTGCCTGTTCTTTATGCCTACCTTCTGCTCTTTCTTGCCCATGCATAATTTGTAGGCAGAAATGAAGTTTTAAATTGGACCAGCTGATAGAGTTAGACAAAAAGGTTTTGTTTTGTTTGCTTTGGGTTCATGTGTTTGTTTGGGGGTTGTGTGTGTGTGTGTGGTTGGCTTTTTGTGTTTTGGGTTTTTTTGTGTGGTTTTTTTTTTGTTTGCTTGTTTTTTTATTTAATTTTTAAAATTTTTTGTCCTTTTTTTTTTTTTTTTGAAAGGCTATACAAACCTGTCTTAGGAACACACAAACTTGCTTATTTTAGGTCAGATGATCTAGTTGGATAATCAGATGTCTTTTCCCTACAGATCTCACTTTATGCTCTTACATCCTCAAACAGCAATGACACTTTGTTGCTTCCCTAGCAGAAACTCCTTTTACTTAATGATTGTATATTGGGGTTTTCTCTTTGGCAATACATACATTCACAAAATAATTATTCTCTTGGGTAGTTTGCTAAATCTAGTGATTAGGGATATCAATACTGTTGATGAATATGTATTTCTGTGGATTGCCATTCTCCTTTTGGAAGTCCCTGGTCTCCAGAAACTCACATATATGGTGTGAAGACTAGGAACATGAAAAGCGAAATTCACCCAAGACAATTCTTTCCTTAAATCGGTTTATACTCTGCAGTTGTATTCTGGAGATCTTTAGGCAAAGGTAGGTTCTCTCTCACACTATTCCCAGCCTATCAGGAGTATCCCTTGCTTCCAAGGGAATGGAGAAAAAGTCCGATCATTCCAATCACCTACATAAGCGCATTAGATTTGTCATTCCTCTAGTATGTGTTGCATTTGCAGTTTCAAACAGGGCTCTTATGCAATGAGGAATTGTACTGCTAGGATTAAACGTCACAGTTTCTGTGCTCACATTATAAAACTGGAACGGTGGAGGCTTTAAATAGCAGGTGCAATCCTGCCAGCCTTTTTTTTGTTGAGATGCAACTGCTGCTTCCTGTCTGAAAAAAACATCTTGCTTGCTCAGGGGGTTCTTCACATGCTGCCTGCTTCTCACCCACTTTGCCATTTTCTTTTCCTTGTGTGACAGAATTATTTTCAAGGAATATAGTCTTTCTCCCTCAGAATACTTACTTAACTATGTATGTTTCAGTCTACAATTTCATCATGAGGATGTCTGTTCCTATTAAGTCTGGATGGAAATAACTGGCATGAAAAAAAAACTGTGTTTCGCGCAATGGTTGAAGCTGCATTAGTTTTTGCAGGAGTCTGTCCTATCGGGTACAATCTCTGCAACATCTGTAGCAAGCCATAGCACTTAAATTCAGAGATTTATTGCACAGTAATTATTTGCTAGAAATACTAGAAGCTATTTTTAACCCATTGTGCTATATTTTATTGACCAAATTAATAACTAATTAATAACTAATACAGTGTTGATATTTGAGTAAGGTTTTTTGCAAGATGTTAAAATGCAAGTAAGGAATAGGTATGGGACAAGTTTTCTTGAAGAATACTTAGAAGCAGCAGTATCACAAATTATCTAACACAAGTTAGCAGCGGTATATGAAAAAGAACAGTATGGGGAACTTTAATTAGCATTTCACTTGACTTAATTTGAAGTGCCATGGTAAAAATCTTAGAAGTAATGTTGCATTTGCTAGACCTGAAGAGCATTAGAATATTTTTCCTGAAGGGTCTGCTCTACAGTTCTTGCACAGAAAGGAGCACTTGAGCTTAGGAGTGAAAAGCAAATTAATTTTTCAGTCTATTACAGTCCATAGCTCATTGATGCCAGTTACTGTGAATTGAACATCTCCATGGTAGCAGCTGGTAACCCTGCTGATTTAGGTAATGTGTTTTACTAACCAGATGTTGTGTGATAATTCTAGTTCACATCAGTCTGAATAAACTTCCTCCTAGTGAAAGGTGGAAAATCACACCCATGTTCTAGAGAATCCCTCACAAAAATAAAATTAAGATTTCATAAAACTGTGTGATAGATAAATGAGGATTTTGTTTAAAAACTACTGTAACTTTTGTAAAGGTTCACATGTTTGTATTTGATAGCAGGAATAATGGGTTTTGCTGCTTATTTTGCCATCAAATGTATGTCATGCATTCTGCATTCACTGTAGACATCGTGTAAAAGAACTTAAACCGCCTAGTGTTTCCTGTGCAAATGTGTTGATACAGAGGCACAACCAACCTCATAGATGTGCTATCCTGAAATTAGGATACTGCTGATGGAGTAATGACTAATTAATAGACAAATGACTGGCCAGTCTCCAGTAGATGAAGAATCTGTTATTCTTAAAGCCAGGTGGTTCTCAGCCTGCTGTGCCTTTTTCTACAATGTAGTGCTTGTGTTGCAGTTGATCACGTTCACGACACGTTGACGCTTGTAAAACTGCATCTTGTAGCAACAGATAATTCACAAAGGGCTATGTATTCCAACAATAGAGACTAGTCTAATGAAGGTGTATTCTTTGTACTAAAAAAATAACTGTATTTTAACTGGCACTGAAAATAAACTGTTGACATGGGATTATACCTGTTAAAGCTTCCTTTTTTCTTTTGGTTAAATTTTAAGGTTAAAAATGAACTTTGCTCCCTGATACAAGGTTGTGGTATTAACAAAAATCTTAAATATACATTCGGCAGAACTGGTATCTTGCATCACTTTGCCAACAGATCTATTTTTGTGGATTACTTCAGTAGCAGTGGCATGCTCTTGCATAGGCTTTTCTGAAATAGCAGTTGTGCCACCTTCTTTCATAAAAGTCATCTGGGTTTGATCTCTGCTTCTGTTAGTATTTGAATGAGAGTATTTGTGCAAGTGAAGAGACTTCACTACCCCCTTCTCCCCCCAGTCACTGATTCAGTTTACCAGCTATTTTACAGATTTTCTAAGGTCCAGCTTCCTAGAAGAGAATTCCTGCAGTTTTTCATTCCTCAGCTTAGCTATTTCTGCACAGCTCAAGCAGCACTGTAAAAGGTGTTTTATTTGACGAACACATTATAGTTACACTCGGGGATCAGGATAGTAATCTTATTGGTGATGACTTCTCTCACTGTTTATGTGCGTAACGTACTTACTTTGTTCTTCCTGTTATTTTGCAAACATACCATTTTCCCAAAAGCACTGCTGTTTAGCTTCTCTCTGCTATCCCTGTAGTTTCATATATGGACCCAAGGTCATTGTTCTTATGTGGACTGGCTTGTACATTTTGGAGACTGAGAAGATACTTTATATTTCCTTTTCTTTTTTGGTGTAAGACCAAAAGCTTTAAAAGCTGCTACAGAAAAAGACCAAGAGAAACGTAAAGATTCCTAAGGGAAGAGCTTCTGTCTGAACGCCATCTGCCCAATAAACACTGGTTTTCTTTTGCCTTTTAAATTGATTACCTAGTTAGAATTTTTTCGTAGTGCTTTGAGGCCAAATTTTGTACACAGTTGTAGGTGTTTGAAATGCATGACTGGAGTTTAGCAAAGATCTTTTATGGTGGTGATTTCGTGTAACAAATACTCCAAAAGGCAGGAAGAAAATCCCATAGGTAAATGGTTTATATTTTCAGCTTTTATTTCCAGAATGCTAATAATTAAAATCTCTGGACATTCTCTGTCTTGGATTCTTATTTGGCTTTTTTTTTTGTATTTTCTAGATTTTTGCATAAACTTCTAAAGAAGCTTTTTTCAAACTTTATTGTAGAGTTCAGAAAGTATTTTAAACTTCTTTTTTTTTTTTTTTCCTCTGGCAGTGTAAGGTTTTTGTCAAACAGTTTCTATCCTTTAAATGGAAAATTGAACAGGTTTCATTTTGAAATGTTAGACAGTGTTTCTGGTGCTAGCATGGAGGGGTGTGTGATAACATCCAGGAGTTATTACTTCAGAGCAGATGTGGCATTTGAATTGAGTATTTTTTGCTTCTAAGGAGAAAAATTTCCTGTTCTAATCAACATTTTTTCCATGAAAGGTACAATTAATTAATGAGCGTGTACGCCGCAGTTAGCGTTGCAATGTGCTCTTAGGATACGTGCCTGCAAACCTCCACATGATTATTTGATGCTGCTTTTGGGACTTTATAACATACTACTGAGTGCAGTTACCTGTAGATTCAAATGCAAAGTCAGTCATAGACTGCATTACAGAGGTAAACACGGCATTTAAATGCCAGTACAGTATCATACCTTGTCTGATTTCTTTTATACTTCTTTGAAGTCAGCAGTGAAAATATGTAACTGGTAGTCATTTCAAGGACTACAGGGGTCAAATAAGTGTTCAGTCTATCCATAGTACGATGTGGTGTGGTCTGTTTAATTTTTGTATCCTCTGTTCTCATCTTGAAAGAGCAGTCCCATAATATATTGTCAGAGGAAACCCCTCTGCCATAACCAACCATGTTGTGTTTATGTGTTCTCCATGTTTTTCCCCCCTGGTTTTGATATATCTGAGTCATTTAAGTATTTGGATTGTTTTATCCCATTGCTCCCTGTTGACATCTCTCCCTTTCTTTGTTAGGTTTTATTGCATGAAATCCCTAGTAAATTTTCAACACCATCTTTTTCCCTGTCTCTCTGTTGGATAGATGTCAAGGAAGAGCTTTACTATTTCTTCCATTTATGTACTTGTGGAGTTTAAAATGATACATGGGGATGCATGATATTTTAGAGAGCTGCATGGATATTTATGCAGCCACATTCTACAAAACACTTCCTTAATTGAGACCTATTTTTAGAATTGAAACAGAAATACAAAGTATTTGGGTACCTCTACTTAAATAGGAACTTCAATATTAGCTTTAAATCTGAAAGGAAACAAAATTATTACATTGCAGAATTAGTAGGTAAGGTGGACTCAGGAATTATCAGGAATGTGGACTCAGTTCACAGGTGTGGTGGTGCTGATAGAATAAAGCAGAGGAAAAGAAGAGAAAATAAGAGCACTGATGGTGAAGGAATTTGAAATAAGATGTGATAAAACATTCCTTGTTTCTGTCTCTCACCTGAGCTCATCTTTTCTCTGCTGCTTGATGAATATGTCAATGGAACATATTATCTCTCCAGAGCCTTGGGTGACATGGTTTAGTATCATGGCAGGGGGGTTGGAACTAGAAGATCTTAAGGTCTTTTCCAACCCTAACTGTTCTATGATTCTATTTCTGTAGCACTATTCAAATCACTGTTTTGCTCCTGCATTTTAATTACATTTTTGCACTGTTTCTTGTTTTGTTTTTGTTTGGTTGTTTTAATTCTGGTATGTTTCTTCTCATTAGCCCAGATATCACCACTAGATTAGACACGTTCATAAGCCACCATATGATAATTACATGCTGAGTTTTGGGGTTTCTTTGCTTTGTTTTAGTTCATGGTACTCTGCTCATTGTGTGTGTGTTTCTGTCCTCCTAATTTACAGACCTTTCTTATTTCAGTGGCTTGAAAATTGTTCCTTTGTGTTTGATATGAAAGTTCTCCTGTCTGTTCCACTTCATCTCTGTGTAGAAACAGTAGTGCTTTGTAGTTTAGGCCAATGTTACGTACTCTGCTTTCTGCCAGCAGTTTAGTTCAGTAGACCTTCTGCTTCCTAGCGTACTCAGTCTTGGTGGTATTAGAAAATGCAGAGTACATTTGAAATGGCCTCTGCATTTAAAATGCAGAGTATTTTGTAAAATGGCAATTGTAAAATGCAGGGTCCATGTATAAAGACAAATTCAGTGGCCTCTGTCTGCATCTCCCTTCTTTATCACTTACACTTGCTAATCGTCTGGATTTTTGGCTGACACAAACCTTTTCCTAGAGTGTATACAAGGTTTGATAATCTCTCTGTTGTTCCCTCACCCCACCCCTGGGCCAGCTGCTCCTCCCTTATACTGAGAGGAGGTGCTCATGCAGTATTTGCCTTAGAACCAAAGAAAATAGTTTTCCTAACTTCAGTGTACCTAAACTCATTATTTCCTCGCTTAACATGATAATGGTCTCATCCTGTGGGGTGTTCTGTATTGGTAACCTGGCCATCAAAAGTAGCTTACGTGGCTTTTTTGGTTGGCAAGAAGGGAAACAGTTTTCCTGTAAACTTGCTGCTCCTTGAAGTGAGAGGCTGGCTGGACAAGTGGTGTTCCGTGACTGGCCAGATGAACATGGCTGTCTCTAAAAGTAATTTACTTGTCTGGTAGAGAAGAGAGTTGACAGTGCTTCACCTGTCAATGGGATGTAAAAAAAGTGGGATCCTGCTCTGTAGTCTCAATCGTAAAAACATATTGAAAACAATTCTTCCAATGAAGGAATATCAGATTGACAGATTTTGGTAGTCCTTCTGTTTTAGGCATGTTTATTAGAAGGTTCTGGGTTCACTTTGGAGTGAGGGTATATCAAATTATATGAAAGTAAAAGACTTCTTATAACTTTTTTTTCTGGAATCCATACTTCTTTTTTCCTAGGGTTTTAGTAGCTTGCTGAGAGTGGTGTCTGCTCATGTGGCCAGATAGTGTTTTGAAACTTGGATTAACCTCTAAACTAGGTGTTTGGACTATGCTTTTCTCCTGCAACAGCCATAATCACCAGCAGAACTTTAATGAACATCCAGCAGGATGTTCAAGGAAATAAGTGCTGAAAATTATTAGTGATGGTTACTCTTAGCTTTTTTAGAACTATTTGTTCTCTTCCTGAGTTGGGAACAAAGTATTCAATTTACAGCCTTGACTGAAATTGCAGTCAGAACACAGAGCTGGTAGTAAGTTCTGTCCACTGACCCTTCCTTTTCCCTTCTCTCACTAAATTGTCATGCTGAAATTTAGGATGCACCAGGGTCTCTTAATTAGTTTCAAGTTAATTTAAAAATGTATCTAATACTGTGATTCTGCCAGTTTTGATGGTACAGGCTGTGAGCAGACTCCAAAACACTTGTATAGTTTCTGTTTGGAGGACTTGACTGGGAACACTATGATGTGAAAGCTCACACTTTCCCGGGATGCTCTCTGTTTTGTTATGCTGCCCAGCAAACTGATTCTGTGTCCAGATATAAAGCTCCAAATCTATGGGAACTGCAGACTAATGATTGCCAAAACCATTCTGTTTCTCATCTTTAAAGTTCATATCTTTTCTTCCCTTGAAGGACCACCAGTTGTTCTATTTCTGGGCATGGCTACACTGTCCCCTTTTCTGTATGGCATTATGTAGTACTTGCCATGCATGTTAGACGAGAGATCAGTCTAGTCTGATAGCTTAAGACAGTAAACACTCATTAGAGGCACTGCAAGATCTTTCAGATCCATTGACTAGTATTAAATGCTTGAAGGTGCCAGAAAACAAGCAATAGTAAATTGTGCGATATTTTCCCTCTGAGAGTGGGGTTTTGTCTCTTTTTCAGCTGTTTGTTACAAGGAATGAGAATTTTTCTCATGGTTGCTGTTCATTTTTAATGTTTCTTGTACAACATTTGTTTTTAATATCATTAAATGTAAATATCGTTGTAAATAAATATTTTCTATTGACGAAAAGCAAGTGTGTTGCTGCTTTCAAAGTAGGCTGGTTTATTTTGGGGCAGAAAAGAACATCTGGTCCCAGCTACTTGACAAATAGTGTAACCAGCAAAAAAATAAAGGATGATTTTCTGCCTTTTGCAGTTTAAAAAAGCCCTCTTCATTTTCTGATGAATACCTGCAAATGAGTTATAAGTAATAGGGCATGAGAATTTTAATAGATAACTGAGTCTGAGGGCAAAGTAGAATCCAGTCTGCTTTTCGTAAGTAATTTAACTCCAACTGTGATGAAAACCTGCCTTTGTCCTTCAATTCAGCTGCCATTATTGCTAAGCACTAATATATATATTGAATTAGAAGGTGTTGAACAGTTTTTTAATGTGGTGTGTCTTCTCCTTTCATACTTCCTGCCCTACTTTTAACTCCCGTTTCTCTTCAGCTAGCTCTGAGTTTCCTGGTGGCTTTCTGTTTAAGGTTAATAACGACTTCTTGATGACTAATGCACTAAGCATTATGCTGCATTTTAAAGCATTGCCACATAGGTGAACTGGGTGACAGATTTAATGTTATACATAGGGGGGTTTCTTTTTAAGTGCATAAAAGTGCACTTAAAATTAGAAAATCTGGATATTAAGCAAAATTCGAGAAAATTGTTATATTTTTAGAGGCTAAAGTAACTTTGATAATTATCTGTGCTCAATCTAGGTAATAACTATGTCTTATGATTAGAAATTGTGAAACATGCGTACTGAATTGATTTTATCGTATAGTTCTCACTTCTAAGAGAATGTCAAACAGCTCTTTGCTTGCTGCAGACGCTGGTCTCATTACTGTGCTGTTGCACAACCTACTGTCAAACTTGGTTTCTATCTAGATGTTTTAAGCATATACAGGAAACAACCTGATTGGGTGTAGGTAGTGCTAATGCTCAAAAATACCTTCAGGAGTTAGGGACAACCAAATCTAAAAGGAAATGTATCTCTATAGTGTTTGTAGGCTCTAGCATGAACATGCTTAATGGTTGAAACCAAAAAAGACCTGGTACCACAAATCTGAAGCAGTAGACATTTTCAGTGTGTAACTTCTGTTTCTGTTCAAAGCAGTGCATTTCAGCTGTGGAAGCTGCTCAGCATTTTACCTTCAATTCACTGAAGAATCTAAACATTCACTTTAACATACAAGTAGTCCCATTAGCTACAAACTGAACCCTGCATGATCCAGGTCCCACATACACTTGGGACACAGCTGCATTTCTTGCCCTTGCTATAAACCCATACAGAAGGTACTGTCATTGAATTTCAACAGATGTAAAGAATTCAGACCACTACATGCCATTACTGATAATTACATGTACCATAACATTTGTGTCATGATTCTTTGCTGTTGTGCAAGCTGTGCAAGCCCACAAGTAGCATTAAGTTTAAACTTGGTTTTGTTGTTTTTTTTTTTTTTTTTTCTAGTGTTTCAGGATTTTTTGGAGTTCAGACTATTCACTGAGTGGGATACGCTCAGTTAGGACTAGCACATACAAATTCTAAGGGGAACATTTTGGGGGTTGATTACCTGTTACAGGTAATGTTGGGAAAACTCATTTCCCCTCACCTGTAATTTCAAAAACTAATCTCATGAGTGTGTACTGATTATTATGGGTTTTTTTAAACCTTCTGATTTCACAGATGAGAAAAAAAAAAATCCCTGTCCTGATAGAAAAGCTTTTGTCTGTGAAGAAAACTTATTATAGAACTGTAAGAAAGAATCCCTATACATAGATTAAAGCTCTAGCAGTCTCTCTAGATACTGTGTTTAATAAACTAACAGAGCTACAGAAAGACTGTGGGCAAATAAAGGGAAAAAAATGTGAGATTATGGGACCAAGGTCTGGAAGTATGGTGGGAGGCACTGTTCTTAATCCACTGAAGACTGAAAGGGCCTTTTCCCTTAATTCCTTATTCACCAGTCTCCCCCATTATGCTCATAAGAAGAAGCATACTGTGTATCTGAAGGTGGAGGGTTTCTGTGGTATTCATTCCTGGAGCAGAGAATAGGAAGTGAATAGGACAGATTTCAAGAGGAGCAGAGTTCACATACTGTACTGTATGGGGCAAAGAGCACTGAATTAATGCAGTTAAAATACATTCTTAGTGTTAGCTTGATTGCTGTTATCAAAACAGTAGCTAGGGTCTTGTGGGTGTGAGGTATTCAGTTCCTAAGTGAGCTTTATGTAGAAGCGAGGAATTGCTAGGGGAATGGGTGACTGTCAGATAACATTTTAAAAGCTTTCTCTAAAAACAGAATGGGCAGATTAATTCAATTTGCCCAGTAGGCTGGAAGCAACTAATAAAGTCTAAGAGGCTTATGGAGAAAACTCGAGTATCTTCCTGCTCACATGCTTGTTTTCCATTATCTTTGACTTGCAGGTGTCTGTGTTCCCCTCACCCCACCTTCTTTTTGGGGGTGGAAAGTCATAGCTTGGACAGTAGTAGGACCTGATGTCTCTGCAGATCCTTTGGAAATAGTCCGCTACAAAGGGCCTGCTCTTCTGAAAGGTGTTCTGTTATTTTGGAGATAAAGATTACAGGAAGGTGAACATTACTGTGTGCTGATGAACAGGCTTCAAGTCTGACCAATGCAAGTAGAGGATATCCAGTTCTATTTACTCCCCACTTAAAACAGCATAAGAGAACCACATGTCTTTAAAAGAACAAAACAAATCCAAACAAATAGAATAGCCTTTAGAAAGGGTCATTCCTAGGGGAAAGGATATAATAGAAAAAAAAATAGCTATAGCAGTAAAGCTGATATATCTGTAATTGATAGTTTATACACAGTTGCATTATAAAATATCTCTATATATAGAGAGAAAATATACAGGTATACAGTCTAGATATAATCTAGACTGTAATAAAAAGGGAGTGATCCAAAACAACTTTTTTACACCAACTACTACATTCAGTAAGTCATATATGCAGAAATCAGGGGAGAGGGGGAAATCAAGTCCTTAATTTACATGTGCTTTTCCAGGCTTGCGATGTACTGGATTTGAACTAATAGTATTACCCATAATCTTATTATAGCTTGTTACGCTATAACGAGTGTTATGCTATCAGTGTTTTAATTAATGGGGTTGTGACTACAGTCACAAAATGTATTACGACATTTTGACTACAGCTCAAAAATGTATATGAAAAGTATTATTAGAGAAATACTTTTGCATCTGAACTTTTAAGAGAATCTACATATGCTTGTTTTTATTTTCTGTGGGGTTTTGTAAAAATGAGAAAATACTTTTTTATGCTTGGACAGTAACTCATGATTTTAAACAAGTTCAGTTTATGAAGAGTCTTTACCTTCAGTCCTTTGTCTCAGTTTATAGGCCTTTCATTTCCATGTCTTCTAACCACTCACACATTTCAATTTGTTTATCCATAAAGACAGGAGACGTTGTAATATCTGTGCATTTTACAGATGGGCTCAGGGGCAGAAAGAGTGCACGTGTTGTTCAGAGAGGAATCCCCATCCCGGCTCTCCTAGGTCAGAGAGACATACATGCAACTATTGAAGTTACTGAGCAAAAGCTGTTTACAATCAACAAATAAGGAATGTAAACTACAGAGATTTGCATTAATTAAGGTTTGCTGAGTGTGATGCTTGGTGACAGGGGTTCTGTACCACAGAAGAGTCCAATTCCCAGGTCTCAGCCTAGAACTAAAAACTGAAAATAAGTACAAAGGAAAATCTACCAGGCTGCATTTTCTCTGGAGTTCTGTTTTAAATACATTTTCTGCATTATCTGTCTCATTACAAATAATAGTACATACGACTGTCGGCAGAAAGAAGGGAAGCAACAGACAGTGTCAGTTGCTCCAATTTGAAAAAGAAAAAATAAGGATGAAGAAAGAAATTAAGAGGTCTGATGAGATGATGCTGTTCAGTTCTCTTCTGACTTAGTCCCTTGGGAATAGTTTATTTGAAGCATATTTGTTGTAGAAGAGTTCGGTTTCTCTTGAGAAAGCTTTACTGCATTAGGAACCTGTAGCTAAGTGTGTATGATGATCCCGTTTAGTTCAGAACCTCTCTTTGAGGGCAAGGTAGATCACTGTGATTAGATTACAAAGGAGGGCCCCAGTTTTGCCCCCTATTATCACAGTCTGGAGCACACTGTTTGAAAGATTGGTCTCTGCAGGCAATGCCACTTAGCTATCTTTATAATGATTATGTTTTTAAATACATTAGGCTGCTTCTGAACCCTATAGTCGATTTCAGTGTGCTTACGATGGTCAGAAGCCTGCTGATAAATTCTTAATGATTTATCTTCTCTGGTTTCAAGTTCTGAGTCTTTTAAGCCTGCTGTCTTTTATGACCTTTCAGCTTTGTGGTCTAGGCCTAGTGCATAGTGACTATCAAACCTGGCTTCTGACCAGCTGATTAGTCTGGTGCTGTCCCATCACTCACTCCCTTTTGAGGACTTTAAAAGCACGGGGCTTCAGTTGCTCTGTTCACCAGTATGGCTCTGACCTTGAACTGGATTGCCCCTTCTGAGCCTTTTTTCCCTCAGGGTACATATTTAGGCTGGTTTAACTCAGGTCTTGGAAGAAACCCTAACCCTTACTTTAATGGGAAATCTTTGTCTTTCAGGGAACATGCTACCATTTTTCCATACCATTTTATAACTTCAGTGCCTTTATGTTGCAGACAGCGCTTCCTTTCCCATCTTGCTTTTTTCTTTAGTTCCTGCGTGCTGCCTCATTTCCTGGTATTAACTGTTGTCTTTCCCTTAAAGTGGGCTGGCATGGAGAGAGATCAGAGAAATAAATTAATGCTTGGTATTTCTTCTCTAAATCCCTATAGTTCAGCTCAGAAACCTTGTTTTGTTGTGTAGCAGGAGTAGGCATTTCTTCTTGCAGATCTTACGTCATATGAGCAGCAGTGATTCTCTGTCAAGGTCAGTCAGTCTGTTTAAAGTGAAATGATATCACTGGGGTGATCCTTAACTCTTGAGCATTAGAAAAACCTGAATCCCTCTGACCTGATAAGAGGTTGTATTTCATAAGATATCTTTTCATCATATGCTAATTTAGTTTTCAGATCCATAATGTCATTTCTTTGTTTACGGACAGGACAGCAAAAGCGTACTGATAGGACAGGAATAAATGTGTTTGCTTTTGATTTCTGCAACATTTCACAGATAGGGAAGTGCCACAGTGGTTCTTTCCCTTTCCGATTCCATACAAACTTTTTATCAGGGTTATGTTTAAAACACTGTAATAATACAGGGCCAAAGCCTAAAGAAAAGTACCAGTTTGAGCAGAAACTTCTTAGAGAGTTTTGATGTTGTTGAAGTGAGCTTTGTTTGAGGATGTAATCCAAGGAGAAGGTGGTCCCAGTGATTAGTGGGAAGGCACCTAAATCAAAGGAGATTTTATTTAGTTTGCTTGGGTTTTGTGACCTGTGCTCTGTGATGGTCTTCATTCAGTTTTACATCACAGTTACAAAGTGTGTACCCTTTCATTTTTCAGCATCTGAAATCTCAAAATGAACAATTTTTATCTCCTTAACAGGACATGGAGCAGATGTGAAATGTGTTGACTGGCATCCTACAAAGGGATTAGTTGTATCAGGAAGTAAAGATAGCCAACAGCCCATTAAGTTCTGGGATCCAAAGACTGGCCAGAGCCTTGCCACACTGTAAGTTCTTGCCCACAGATCTTGATTTGCTGAAACACAAGCTAATTTCATAAAGCTTTTTCATTCCTTTCTTAGCTTCTTGTCTTGCATCTTTTCATCTGTACCTGATTGCTTCAAATATGAAGCTCGTGCTTTAGCTCTGCCAGAAAATCTAGAGGTTAGATGAAGACAAGTCTACACTTGGAAAATTGTGACTTTAATATGGAATATGAATTTAAATTTCCTTTGTCCTTCTCTGTAGGCCTCTTGCTCACACAGTTCTCATTTGAAAGCAAACCTGAGATATGGAAACACAAATGAGATGTTTCATCTGGCTGATAAAAATTTCTTATGCTGCATGGGAAACATGCACAGTAACTGAACACTGTCACGATGGGCACTACCAGTTGCTCTGAAGTATCCAAGAACAGGATTGAGGCATAGGGCCTTTGCACAGAAAGCCACAGTATTCTGGATTAGTAGCTTGAACTACTTTGCTATTGATCAGAATATTTGGGACTGGTAAATTATCAGGGTTTTAGTGTGTCTGAGAAATCAGTATCGGGACAAACAGTCTATCTCTGCTTGCAGGCATGCTCATAAAAACACAGTGATGGAGGTGAAACTGAATCTGAATGGCAACTGGCTGCTAACAGCTTCTCGTGATCATCTCTGTAAGCTCTTTGATATTCGTAATCTGAAAGAAGAACTTCAGGTCTTCAGAGGTCATAAAAAGGAGGCCACAGGTCAGAATTTGTTATATTCTGTGGATTTGGATTAAAAATTAAAGTTTTTGAGATCCTGATTTCCATTCATTAGAAATCCTGTGTTGTACTGTCTGATTGTGGTTTACTTTGTATTTCAGCTGTGGCCTGGCATCCTGTTCATGAGGGGCTGTTTGCCAGTGGAGGATCTGATGGTTCTTTGTTATTCTGGCATGTTGGGTATGTGGCATTTTCATCAGCATGTTAGATAGGTATTGGTCAGATGTGCTTCACTGATGAAGTTTTCCTGTGCAGATGTGTTTTTAAAGGACACAGTTGCTTGAACGGAAAATAGCTTTTTGTTGAGAGGGTGATGAATGGTTCAAAATCCTGGTTTCTTAGAGCTTGTTCTGAGATATTATAATTATTTTGTTTCTAAATGTACAGTTAAAATCCCTTCGTTACTGAGCTCCTTATTGAGAACAATTGAGAATGTTCAATTCACCCAATAGAAAAAAAACAGGCTTATGTTTAGCAAAATATGGGACAGAGGAGCAACTGAATAGCAAAAGGTTTGTATTGTGGCAGATATTCACCAGTGTCATGACTGATTTGTTTATTAATACACTTCAGGGTTGAGAAGGAGGTTGGTGGAATGGAAATGGCCCATGAGGTAATGATCTGGAGTCTGGCGTGGCATCCCCTTGGACACATTCTTTGTTCAGGCTCAAATGATCACACGAGGTATTCTCAAGTATTTAAAGTAAAAGATCTAAGGGAATGTATATACATTAGAAAGGTGCATGGCATCAGTGAACAAAGAATAGATGGGGATGATTCTGGTCATGTGCAAAGCAGAGACACAAACTTACCTGAATGGAAAGGCACTGACTTTTTACACTGAAAGGAGTGTCTTACGTCTTTCTTTCATCTAAGGAAGCCTTAAAAATACTAGGATTTGGGTTTTATGAGAGCTTTGAAGTCTCCTGAAGAAATTCTTAAGAAAGAATTGTTGTAGTTTCTTGCTAAAGAAATATTCTTAACCTCCACAGCGTTTTTTTCCTGCAGATCATCTGCTGGCCATGTCTGTCTTTTCACATTGCAAGCATGTTTGGAGGCACAAAATACATGCGTTTAGGTTGAACATGCTGTAAACATGGAGTGTTCTATAAGTGGAGTAAATTTTTCTATGTGGATGTGTGTATTGACAAGTTTAGCTGTGTGTAAGGATGTATTTGAATTGAGTGAGAAGTTTTTTGAATGGACTAGAAATATATCTGTCTGTTCAGGGTCTGATGCTGATGCTTTATCCTTATACTCCTTATATTTTGAAGTATCTTCTGAAATGTAACTATAATTGAGTATGATAATTCTGGGGTTTTATTTTTGCTTTGAACCTCACACCTAACGTTCAGATCTAGCACTGCACTTGATCTAGTAAGAGTTGAATCCTTATATAATCAAGATAGCACACTATAAAAGTTAAAGAACTAATTACATTAATCGGACCCTTATTTGAGATCATATAACTTCCTTTTGACAGCAAGTTCTGGACTAGAAATCGGCCTGGAGATAAGATGCGAGATCGTTACAACTTGAATTTGCTGCCTGGGATGTCGGAAGATGGCGTGGAATATGGTAAGGCAATTTCACTTAATATGGAAGGAAGAGGGTTGGGCTCAGGAAACAAGCCTTGGTCGTTAGCTGACACTAGAGTGCAGCCTCTAGGTAAGGTGATGAAATAGTATTATAGCATTGGTGACAACCTAGGCAAAGATACTTTTTCATTGAGACGACCATGATTTTACTCTCCATGTTATCGGTGATCACCATTCCAACAGTGAGTTTTCATTTGTTTCTGCAGCTCCAGGAGGTAAGACCTGCTCTGTGAATCACAGGAACAAGGTTTGGCTCGCTCTCGGGCAGTATCTCCAGTACCCTTTTCTTCTTGAAACCTTCATGTGACTTCAAGACTTCCACAGTCCTGAATGACAGCAGGAAAATCTTTCAAATTATTGAACTTGACTAAAATCTTAGCACTTTCTTAAGGTTTTATCTTGGGAATTTTAGGCTGCTCAGGGCCTACAATTGTTAAGATAATGGTAATTTGCTGTATGGCATGCCTCAGCAACCTTTTCATCTCTGGGGTTGCATCTGCTTCTTCAGATTTGGGATGATCTGCTCTTTTGTGTTTGGGAATGTTAATTGAAATGCAGCACTTTAATACAATTTAAGTTTTAAAATATATAGATTTGTTCTAACAAGAATGGGTATGGGTTATTATTGCCTTTCCTGAGGAAATGCATAGTACTATATATGGTACCATACGTATAACTTTCCTGAAAGAATACAGTTTCTGACCTTTCGGAATGTATTTTCGAATCTGAATTTGCAGTTCTTTTAATATCCTGTAATTTGGGTATGGAATTAAAGTGACCCACCAGTTGTGAAATATGTCATGATACCAATGGTAAAAGCACATGAGAATCTCAAGGGATAAAATGATAATGTGAAGGAAACTGTTCCAAGTATAAATGTTGTTTTTCTCTAGATGATCTGGAACCCAACAGCCTAGCAGTTATTCCTGGGATGGGAATACCTGAACAATTGAAAATAGCCATGGAGCAAGAGCAGATGGGTAAGTAGTAGCCATGGGGAAGCATTTTCCTGAGCAATCCAAACACTGTGACTTCTTTGATTCTTTTCTATATTTTGATGCCACAGATGTTTGTTTTTTTTTCCCTAAGTTCTGCATTGTGCCTATTTCCCATGTAAAGGAGGAAGAGTCGAAAACCTCGTGGTCTTTTTTGCGAAATAAGCTATAGAGTAACAGTGTTTCTCTGTAAACCTGCATTGCTCTGACTGTTTGTCTCTCTGGTGCTGAAGGGAAAGATGATTCCAATGATATTGAAATGACAATCCCAGGACTGGACTGGGGAATGGAAGAGGTAATGCAAAAGGACCAAAAGAAGGTGCCACAGAAAAAAGTGCCCTATGCAAAACCAATACCAGCACAGTTTCAGCAGGTAAGCACCTGATATACAGTGACCAGAAGAACAACTTGTTACTTTTCCAACTTCAGAAAGTGTGTGACTGTTGAATTGCTTTGGATTTTCAGAACCAGCTCTTTGGTATCAAAACCCATTGCAAAATAATTTACCACAGTAGTTAATTTCATTACTATTTAAGCATAAAATATTTGGTTACATCCTTATATCTTGTAACTGTACCTGGAAAATAGTATGTTACAAGATATGGAAGTTTTATTCAGTATTGTTTTTAGCTTCTGTATATCCACCTTACACAGCATTCCAGCATATCCTTTCCTAATGCAGCAGTATATCACATACACGTTGCTCCACAGAATTCATCTTGTGTTTACTCTTCTTTATAGGCATGGATGCAGAATAAAGTTCCTCTGCCTCCCCCACCTGAGCCATTGAATGATAGAAAGGAAGATATTAAGCTGGAGGAGAAAAAGAAGACACAGGCAGAGATTGAACAGGAAATGGCAGCACTTCAGTACACAAACCCGCAACTCTTGGAGGTATGTATGTAAAGACAGATATTAGCAGATTTGTTTGAGCAAGTGGTCTGTGTGAAATGTTTGGACCTCAACCTTAAAATTAGCATCTTATTTTTGTCTTCACCTTTTAACACCCCCCCCCAAAAACCCACAAACCAACCAACTAAGCATCTAATTGGACTTAATGCATGATGCTTTGACACCTTCAGTGAGGCTCCCACATTTCAGTTAACTCATACCAATGTATGGATCTCTGCAGTTGTACTGCTGTTAATGGAGAGAAAAGCACTAAACCTTTTTAAACTCCTGAGAAACGAGAGCATTGCTTCTGATATTTAGTTGTTACATATACTTCTGTGCTTGGCTTATTATCTGAGTGTCTCTTCTTTGGGCAGCAATTGAAGATTGAGAGACTTGCACAGAAGCAAGCTGAACAAGTGCAGCCACCACCTCCAGGAGGCTCTCTTCACGGACCCCAGCCTTTTCCAGGCCAAGGCCCAATGTCACAGATGCCTCAAGGATTTCAGCAGCCTCTTCCTCAGCAGATGCAAATGAATATGCCTCAGATGGGACCTCCTGGTCCACAAGGACAGTTCAGACCTCCGGGACCCCAAGGGCAAATGGGACCTCAGGGTCCTCCATTACACCAAGGAGCTGGAGGTCCACAAGGGTTCATGGGACCACAGGGACCTCAGGGGCCTCCACAAGGAATGCCACGGCCTCAGGATTTACATGGACATCAAGGAATGCAGAGACATCCAGGTCCTCATGGGCCAATGGGACCTCCAGGCCCACAGGGCAGTGCTGGCCCACAAGGCCACTTGGGACCACAGGGTCTGCCTGGGTCTCAGACTCATTTAGGACCACAGGGTCCACCTGGCCCACAAGGTCACTTGGGTCCTCAAGGTCCTCCCGGTGGTCAAGGAATGCAAGGGCCACCTGGTCCCCGTGGAATGCAAGGACCTCTTCCTCATGGCATGCAAGGAGCTCCAGGATCTCAAGGGATGCAAGGCCCTATATCTCAAGGGCCTTTGATGGGACTTAATCCAAGAGGGATGCAGGGTCCACCAGGACCCAGAGATAACCAGGGACCTACTCCACAAGGGATGATGATGGGTCATCCGCAAGAAATGAGAGGTCCTCATATGCAAAGTGGTTTACTAGGACATGGTCCCCAGGAGATGAGAGGTCTCCAGGGGCCCCCACCTCAAGGTACAATGTTAGGACCACCGCAAGAATTGCGTGGGCCACAAGGCCAGCAGGGACCTCCACAAGGCTCTTTAGTAGGGCCTCAAGGAAACATCCAAGGACCTCAGGGACAACCAAACCCTTCAAGGGGGCCGCACCCTTCCCAGGGGCCTCTGCCTTTCCAGCAGCAGAAAACACCTCTGTTGGGTGATGGGCCTCGTCCCCCATTTAATCAGGTATGTATCACAAGGTCTGTATAATGAGAGTGTTAAGAATGTAGGAATTATAATGTCATGCAGTAGAAATGCAAAGTAAGTGCTGAGAGGCTGAAGGTTTGGTATGCTTGCCAAAAGTGAGGCCTCAGGAAAACTTAAATGCTATTGAAAAGAGTTATGTAGCTTGGAAACAGCAGAGGTAACTGTAGAAAAGGGATTATTGAAAGCACTGGTATTGAAATCAGTCTGCTATGAAAATATGTAACTCCAGTTGTTTTAATTTGAAGACACTGAACTGTTAATGGGGAGTTTCCTGGGGAGCAGGTAAGCACTCATAAGAGTGGTATCTAAGAAAACTGAAACTTTTATGTATTAATCAAAGCAAGTTACTATCATCTCACAGTTGTCCCAGGGTTAGATAACCCAAACCATGGGAGGAATTTACCATAGATGCTGGCACATCTATAATCTGCTTGGGTCTGGTTGAATTTACCAGTTCAGACTGTGTGCACAGGAACACAGTTTCAGTACCCACATCCACCCAGCTTCCTGCCTTGATATGGAAATACTTTACCTACCTTTGTACTTTGTGGAGCACAAGTTAAGAGATTGGTGGTGTACACCGAGAATTTATTACTGCACCATTTGCCAAGAAGCACGAGGAGGAGGACAGGTACCAAACAGGTTTGTCTGCTGTTCCCATGCTGCACTGCCTTGGCATTCAGCTCCAGGAGGATTCACCAGCTCAGCTGGGCGATATACTTGTGCGTAGCTGACCTGGAATACTCGATATTGATGCTTTCAGACTCACCAATTAATTCTGCAGAAATCAAGTCAGGTTTTGACTAAGTATGGTTCAGTACCAGGTACAACCTGCTCTGCCTTTTTCAGCATCCTTCATAACAGGCTTTTCCATCTTCTGATCTACCACAGATAATGCAGAGCTTTCTGTATTTATTAGCTCTTTCAAGTTCCTGTTTCTATGGCACTAATCCTGTACTTAAAATTTCTGTTAACTCTCTTCAGCTTCAAGGTTAATTTTGAAGGTGATGTTTGGAAAATGAAAGTCTGTTCATTCAATTTTATGAAAGTGGGGTTTTCTTCACTCTTTCAGACTTGCACTCAGTAGTTTGTAGTTAAAGCTTTAGGCAGGTATACCTGTAGTTCTTAGTGTGTACTCTGGTACCAATCACAGTGAGTGATGACATACTGAAATGAGCTTTAACTCAGTGATACCATTTCAGATTGAAGTGGACTAGCCTGCAAATTGTGGTTTTATGTGACTATTTTTTTTCCTTGTGGAGGGAATTACTGCTCATGTTCACAAGTCTGTTAATGTGATGCTGTTGCTGAGATTTCAAATGAGAGTTGGTTCCATAACCGTCTAACTTAAATCAGAATAATGTTTTCCATTGCTATCCCAGGGAGACAAACTTTTCTTCACTGAGAATAATTACCAAGCTTGTGTGTGGATAAATGTTTGGGTGTGTTTGCATATATATGGGGGCTGGCCTTACCTGACCCTGCTGTTAACACTCTGGTCAGAATTCAGTAAGTAGCTTTTGATAGGTGACTGCTTATTTTCAATGAATGCTGCTATCTTGAGGTCTTTTACAGGTACTAAAAAAAGGCAAAGGTGGGTTTGACTATTTTTCCTTCCTTGTGCTGCTTTAGTATGATGTCTTTTAAAACGGAGCAGATTTTAAAATTCACCATCTCAGCTTTTGCTCCAGCTTGCTTCTTTGTAATATGAATATAAGAAAAGTTCCTATTTAAAAAGGCCCTGTCTGTGTTTTTTTTAAATAATAGGCTTTAGCTTGGGTTTTGTTCGGAATTTCAAATTTATCTTCTGTAACCTTGTACAAATCACTTGCCTTCCTTTTCAGTAGCAGAAGCCTATGAATATCTATCTGCTTTATCAATGGCTTGTACCTCTATATGGCTTTGTGAAGGTTAATCTCCATGTAAGATACTACTATGACCTGCATCTGCTGTACTTGGGAAAGCAGAGGTTTACTGCAGAGTGTGTGGGCAAGATATACATCTCTTCCTGAACATGAGATCTGCTACCTTCTGCAAATGTGAAACAGGGTAGAGAGCTGTTTATGGGAAGGAAATGAGATGTGATTGTTAAAGTCTTGTTCTGGAAATAGGCCTGTTGATACTAAAATGCAGATAGATAAATAGAATATTCCCAAGATAGCAGTAGTGCTTTGGAGCACTTCTATTACTAATTTAGCTTTGATCTTCTCATTCCTTTTAGATAGATGTGCAGAATGACTTGTCATTCACTGGTTAAGTGAGGTATAGATACTCCAGGCCTTGTCTCTTGTCCACATAGGCACAAACTTTAGGAGCTTGGGCAGGATTTCAGAAGAAATGCAATTTTTTTCTTAAGGGTGAATACAAAGGATTCTTTCCCCCTTCAGTGCAATCATAAACGAGCTGTGCCATTTGCATATATAGGGCAGATAGGCTGGTAATGTGGAGCAGTTGCATTCTGCAGCAGCTTATGAGTTATGCAGAACCTGAAAGGCTTGTGGAAATGCAGTACTACAGCTTTGGCTTCCTGTCTTGTCAAAGCACAATTTGTTGCTTTGTTTGGAATAGAGGTTTTTGTTAAACACTGAGGAAACTCATTCAGTGAGTGCCAAAAACTGGTGCTTTGGTTAAACACCAGTGGTGTAAATTTAAGAAGTTCATTAAAGCTTATTATTGTAAGTGTATGCTAAATATATGAGAAATCTTGGAACTCCAGCAAGGTTTTAGTCAAGAACAGCAGAAGCATTGTGTAGAGCTGGATCTTACCTAGTAAGGGGATTTATTTGTTCTGGACTCAAGTCAACATTCAGTCATTAGTAAAGTGGGTTTGGTGGTTGTGTTGTTGTGTTGGAGATTTTTTAATAGGCGTTGGAACAGGCCTTTTATTATGATTTTTTTTTCCAAATCCCTTATGATATTACTCAATGCAAGTACACTACAAAACTATGATGTTTGTAGTATATATTTGTGTGCTTTTTGTTGTTGTGCACTCGACTGCAGTTGAATATGGGTTTAATTGAACACCCATCTTTCAAAATATGATGGGAAAAATACATGAAGTAAGTTACTGCTTCTTTGTAAAGAGAAAGAAAAAGGTAGTGTTTATAAAAAATAAATGTAGAGCATGAAAATTACTTAACTTTGATTCATGGAGAGCTTAAGCAGTGTAATCACAAGTACAATGACAGTGAATGGAGTAGAGAAGTTTAAGTATTTACAAACTACCTACAGTCTGGAGAGATTTTTAGAAGCCGATATGAAAGCCAAGCATAAATCTTTTCAAATTAGACATGTGTGGGGAAAAAATAGTCTGTGTTCAGGGTTTTCTGGTATGGGTTTGGGGGGATTTTATTTTTTGGTGATGCCAACATAAAAAAGGTTTTGTGCAGCCATCTTGCAGGTCTCAAGTCTGTCCTGTTCACAGTGGTACATTTTTGTTGTTGGATCTCATTGCTACAGTGTAAATTACATAGTTCCAGTTGAGTACAAACCCCAGATGATGACTTTTTGTCTGGCCTTTGCTATTTAAAGGCAGAATCGGACAGTTCAACTGTACTGTTTCCTGGCCAATGTTGTCATAGTGGGCCCAGTGTAAAAGTGGTACCTGTAGAAATCTTTCATGGGTTTGTGACAGTGAATTTAAAGATTATTATTTTATCCTTTGAAATTCACAAAAGAAGAGAGAAAATAACAAAATACTTACACATACTTAATTTTTCCTTTGGGATCATGTTACTGCCTGCTTTGAGCCCTGTCATTGCTTACTAACCCATTAACGTGTCTTGATGCTTAGCCAGGTGTTAGGACTTGCTTTTGATCCTAGATGATGTTTTGATCCAGCATGTTTAAAATGAAACTCATGTATTTCCTTGTGAAAAGTTTACAAGGATTATTTGTAAAAGTCTTTATTTTTTTATTTGGCATTGTTTTATTTTCTTCATTTCCAAAGGAAATCTTGGTCTGTGCAGTTCTTTAACTGCATTTAAATCAGTACCTGATATTTTTCAATCAAATAGACAGTTTCCTCATCTGCTCTAACAGATGCTCTGTTAGAATATGTTAACTCTAGCTAGAATGAGCTTTTAATATCTTTGGTTGTTATGGGTAAAATTCTAATCTCTAAAAAGCCAAGTTTGCTATAAAATGATGTGTTCCTCAGACAGTGACTGGAAAGCATTACTGATGTGAATGTCTGACAGATTAGGCTGAAACCCTTGGAAAAGCAGCTGTTTCTCTCGTAATACCTGTGTGGATGCAGTCTTTATGTAAAGAAAATTGTTTTGCCCCTTAGAAAATGCTTAAAAACAAAAATACTCACCCATGGCAATTCACATGGCTTTTCTTATTATATGCTCATAGGATGGACAGAACCCAGGTCCTCCACCACTGATACCAGGACTGGGGCAGCAGGGAGGACAAGGTCGCCTTGGCCCTCACAACCAAGGACCAGGTCTTAATAAAGGTATGTTTATTCTTCTGTGAGTAATTCTACTGAAGAGGCTGTTCCAGTGCAGTGCCTTGAGACAGAAAAAGCTACAGCAGAGGACAGGGCCATGACAGAGAGGAAAGCTTCTGTAGACTTGGGCTGGAAGGAAACGTTGTGCCAGAAGAGAGTGATGTAACATGAAATGTATAGTGTGTACTTTGTAGAACTGCACGAACTAGGGCATCCTAAAGCCTTTTTAGAAACCATTACAGAAGTCTGCTATGATTTTTTCCCTCAAGGTGACTCCCGTGGTCCACCAAACCATCACATGGGCCCTCTCTCAGATAGAAGGCACGACCAGAACAGTGGTGGTCCTGACCATGGGCCTGAGAGAGGGTTGTTTCGAGGTGGCCAGGAGTGGGGTGATGGTAGAGACAGCAGGGGCATGCCAGATAGACGAGGACCTCACCCAGATTTCCATGATGACTTTGATCGACCAGATGACTTCCGTGACGACTTCCATCCAGATAAGAGATTTGGCCATCGATTACGGGAATTTGAGGGGAGAGGAGGCCCACCGTTGCAAGATGAGAAATGGAGACGAGGTGGACCTGGGCCTCCCTTTCCTCCTGATCACAGGGAATTTGAAGGAGGGGGTTCTAACCGTGGGCCTCCTGGTGCTTGGGAAGGACGCAGACCTTCAGATGATAGATATCCACGGGATCCTGAGGATGCACGCTTCCGAGGAAGACGAGATGAGAGGTAAGAATTAATCTATTCATTTTTGTGGGGGGTTAAAGGGTAAATGGAGGGAATTCTTTCTTCCTGGTTTCCTCTTCATTAAGGAGTCTATCTGTTTCAGATTTATAAACTGGAAACCAATAAGGAAATGAAAACTCTAATATACCTGAGTATAGAGTCCATAAAAATCATTCAGTAATAGAAGAAAAATGGTCATTGTACACAGCAGCTTCCGTGTCTTTAAACAGTAAGTAAAGAGAAGGCAGGAAATTTTTAGAGAAGATCCAGTGACACAGGATGAAGATTTGAGACCGTTTTGATGAAAATTGAGAGGAAACTTGGAGGTTAAAGTGGCAAACTTTTGAACACTAGAAGTGGATTTTGAGACTTTGTCTCCAGTCACAAACTACAGCATGACTGTAGGGACTGTAGAATGAGATGTAAGATACTTGTAAGGAGTAGAACAGTGATCCTGCTATCAAATATAAGGGACAGAGCTACAGCATCTGCTGGACTGTTGAGACTATTTTCTCATGGGTTTGCTTGTAGAGATTTTATTTCTCTTTCTGACTTTATTTCTTAATGCCAAGCAAAGAACTCGGAGATACCCAACTTACAGCAATGTCCACATCATTGCTCAGTTTCCAAATAAATTAAGGGATGAATTTGTGTCTAGTTACAAATGTAAATATGGAGGAATTATGCTAACTCAGCAAGATTAACTGTCATTGAAATGGCTCCACATTCATACTAGTTTAACTGGGTTAAATTTGGCCTCCAAGGTCTAAGCCTCTCACTGCCCACCAACTCTGTATGTATAAGAACATGTACAAATATCTTGTGGTCTCCACATAATGTGAACTTTGTGTGTTTTAGTTGCCTTTTTAATCGTTTTCTTACATTCCTTTTACTTTGCATCTACACAGCTCTTCTTTTAGCTATTTTCTTCCTAGCTCTGTAAAGCTGTACCTTCCTTTTGTGTGAAGAGTATGAAAAGAAATGAACAATAACTAAGAAAAGGTAACAAAGCCATTTTTAAAAAGTAAAAGTAGAGAGAATCCAAGCTGAATGCCCTGCAGTACAGAACTCTAAGATGCAGCAGACAACGCTTTTAGAAGCTCAGTAGAGATTTTCAAATCTTACCTTGGAAATGCTGTGGGACTGGAAGGTATTTTATGATGATACTGAGTTTTAGAAAGGTTTCAGGAAGATTCTAAGGACCTTGTGACCTGTAAGTCTAACTTATGAACTAAGAGGAGTCTGTTTGTCAGAGTGCAAGTGTTTGTACAGTCTGGTTTAAAAGGAATCAGCACAGGGCTCTAAAAGGCTTATTGTGCTTGCAAACTTAATGAATTCCTTTGAATGAAGGCAAATTAAGTGCCATTTACTGCAGATGCTGATTTGAACTCAAGAACCCCAACTCCTCATTTAGCTGACTTGGTTTGGAATTTAGACTGTAACTGGTTTGATGAAGCATGAAGGAAGCGTGTGTATGTGTGTTTCTCTCTAATTTCCCGTCCTTTTCATCCCTGTCCTGTTCTTACTGTACCTATGCACATTAACATGATGCTTCTACTGTAGAGACGTGCCTCTTCCTGCCTGCTAATCTGCACAGTCTGTAGTTCTGTACGTTAAGGTCCTAGGCCTCAAGGAAGAAGATCCAAGAGCAGTCTAAACAGAAACTGAGCCCTATGCAAGGCAGGGGTTTACACGTGACTGATATGAAATAGAATATACATAACACAATATTAGGAGCTGTGGCTATGTCAGGCATAGGTGTGATAGATTTCAAAACTAAACCATGTCCATAACGTTGCCTGGAAACAAAAAGGAAAGGCCCTATTCCTGCTAGCCATAAGACTTTGTGTTGCAAATCTTGGTGATTTACACGCTAAGCAGAATCATACCATATCAGTATTAAAAT
>NW_026640724.1:0-594 GCF_028554395.1 Pezoporus wallicus
AAATTGCAAGCAAAATTATAGCCAACACCAAAACAATTTTTTCTATCAAAGTGATTAACCAGGGAGATAATCCAAAGGACGCTAACCAGTTTGTGAAAGGATCACTTGTCTCTTGTAATTTTCGCATATTGTCTTTTAACAGTGCCAATTGTTTATGAATGGAATTAGAGTGATCAGAGAGACTCATACAACACATTCCATCAAACTCTTCACATCCATGTCCCTGTTCCAACAACAAAAGCTTCTGCAGTGTTGCATGTCTTACAGAGTCAACATTAAAACAAATCAGGAATTGCCTTCGATGTCACCTGCTTTATAACACTACCATTGTATTAAAATTTTTCTAGCTTTTGCCTTAGCATTTTCTAGCGGCTACTGCAAATTTTCATATTCTGACATCTCTTTTACAAGTGACAAATCTATACAATACAAGGTGCAGTTTCTTATTAGCAACTAGCTAGTAAATACAGGTGGTTTTATACACAAAATCACAACCTCTAATAATAGCTACTTTACAAGCACACATATTCAGGATGTTACTTTTCAGTTGCCCCCAAGTGATGTTTTGCAGTTATTTGTTCTTTCTCTTCCTCT
>NW_026640726.1:0-611 GCF_028554395.1 Pezoporus wallicus
CGTTGCTTTCAGTGCTCACATTCATACAGGAAAAGCATTTGAATGGAATCAGTCCAGAGGCTGCTCTCTGCTGCGCAGCAACACAGTCAGCACAGAATGAACAGTGGCATCTGCTCACACGGCAGAAGGAGCAGCAGGGAAAGCTAGTGCTCTGCTTCTTCAGCACACAAGCAGCTTTGCAACGGGGTCACCATCATTGCAGTCTCTCCTCGGTTTCATACCTAAAAGTCCATTTGAATCCAAATTCTCAGGTGGTGTCTCTCAGCTGCCCAGCAGCACAGTGAGTACAGCACGAACGTTTGGCCTCTGCTCCCACAGCAGAAGAGCCAGGATTGAAAGCTGGTGCTGGACCTGTTCAGCACACAATCCCCTTTACATTGGTGCCTCCATCGTTGCTTTCACTGCTAACTTTCATACAGGAAAAGCATTTGAATGGAATCAGTCCAGAGCCTGCTCTCTGCTGGCAGCAACACAGCACAGAATGAACAGTGGCATCTGCTCACACGGCAGAAGGAGCAGCAGGGAAAGCTAGTGCTCTGCTTCTTCAGCACACAAGCAGCTTTGCAACGGGGTCACCATCATTGCAGTCTCTCCTCGGCTTCATACCTAAA
>NW_026640727.1:0-595 GCF_028554395.1 Pezoporus wallicus
TCCCTTTGGGATGCGGTGCTCCCATTGGGATGCTGAGGTCCCTTTGGGATGCTGAGCACCCGTTGGGATGCTGAGCTCCCTTTGGGATGCGGAGATCCCGTTGGGATGCGGAGCTCCGGTTGGGATGCGGAGCTCCCATTGGGATGCTGAGGTCCCGTTGGGATGCTGAGCTCCCGTTGGGATGCGGAGCTCCCGTTGGGATGCTGCGTTCCCGTTGGGATGCGGAGCTCCCGTTGGGATGCGGTGCTCCCGTTGGGATGCGGCGTTCCCGGTGGGATGCGGAGCTCCCGTTGGGATGCTGCGTTCCCGTTGGGATGTGGCGCTCCCGTTGGGATGCTGAGCTCCTGTTGGGATGCTGAGGTCCCGTTGGGATGCGGAGCTCCCGTTGGGATGCGGAGATCCCGTTGGGATGCTGAGCTCCCGTTGGGATGCGGCGCTCCCGTTGGGATGCTGAGGTCCCTTTGGGATGCTGTGCTCCCGTTGGGATGCGGTGTTCCCATTGGGATGCTGCGCTCCCGTTGGGATGCGGTGTTCCCATTGGGATGCTGCGCTCCCGTTGGGATGCGGCGTTCCTGTTGGGATACGGAGCTCCCGT
>NW_026640728.1:0-60043 GCF_028554395.1 Pezoporus wallicus
CACTTATGGGTCAGTTATGGCTCACGTATGGCTCACTTTTGGGTCACTTATGGGTCAGTTATGGCTCCCTTATGGGTCAGTTATGACTCACTTATGGGTCAGTTATGGCTCCCTTATGGGTCTGGGAGGTCTCATTTATGTGTTTGGGAGGTCTCACTTATGGGTCTGGAAGGTCTTAGTTATGGCTCAGTTATGGCTCACTTATGGGTCAGTTACGGCTCACTTGCAGGTCACTTATGGCTCACTTATAGGTCAGTTATGTCTCACTTATGGGTCCAGGAGGTCTCAGTTATGGCTCAGTTATGGGTCCGGGAGGTCTCACTTATGGGTCCGGGAGGTCTCAGTTATGGGTCTGGGAGGTCTCAGTTATGGGTCAGTTATGGGTCCGGGAGGTCTCACTTATGGGTCTGGGAGGTCTCACTTATGGGTCCAGGAGGTCTCACTTATGGGTCCGGGAGGTCTCACTTATGGCTCAGTTATGGGTCCAGGAGGTCTCACTTATGGCTCACTTATGGGTCCGGGAGGTCTCACTTATGGCTCAGTTATGGGTCCGGGAGGTTTCACTTATGGCTCAGTTATGGGTCCGGGAGGTCTCACTTATGGGTCAAGGAGGTCTCACTTATGGCTCAGTTATGGGTCTGGGAGGTCTCACTTATGGGTCAAGGAGGTCTCACTTATGGCTCAGTTATGGGTCTGGGAGGTCTCACTTATGGGTCCGGGAGGTCTCACTTATGGGTCCGGGAGTTCTCACTTATGGGTCCGGGAGGTCTCACTTATGGGTCTGGGAGGTCTCACTTATGGGTCCGGGAGGTCTCACTTATGGGTCTGGGAGGTCTCACTTATGGGTCCGGGAGGTCTCACTTATGGGTCCGGGAGGTCTCACTTATGGGTCTGGGAGGTCTCACTTATGGGTCCGGGAGTTCTCACTTATGGGTCTGGGAGGTCTCACTTATGTGTCCGGGAGGTCTCACTTATGGGTCCGGGAGGTCTCACTTATGGGTCCGGGAGGTCTCACTTATGGGTCTGGGAGGTCTCACTTATGGGTCCGGGAGTTCTCACTTATGGGTCTGGGAGGTCTCACTTATGTGTCCGGGAGGTCTCACTTATGGGTCCAGGAGGTCTCACTTATGGGTCCGGGAGGTCTCACTTATGGGTCCGGGAGTTCTCACTTATGGCTCAGTTATGGGTCCTGGAGGTCTCACTTATGGGTCCGGCTGTGTTTGTGGGTGTGAGCTGTGGGGTGTTGGTTTGTGTTGTACCACGTGTGGGTCCATCCGCCCCGGGGGGGGAAGGGTCGGGGCCCCCCCCACGTTCGGCGCCCCCCAACCCCCCCAGCCCGGCGGCTCCGACAGCTACCGCGTGGCCACCACGCAGGACAAGGGCGAGAAGGAGTCGCCCAAGAAGGGCAAGAGCAAGACCCGGGACCTGGATGACCTCAAGAAGGAGGTGGCCATGGTGAGGTTATGTATGAGGGGTATAGGGGTATGGAGGGTATATATGGGGGGATATGGGGGGTATGGGGGTATGGGGGGTATGGGGGATATAGGGGGGGGGTATGGGGGGTATGAGGGGTATAGGGGGTATGGAGGGTATGGGGATATGGGGGGTATGGGGGGTATAGGGGGTATGGGGGATATAGGGGGTAATGGGGGTATGAGGGGTATAGGGGGTATGGAGGGTATGGGGATATGGGGGGTATGGGGGGTATAGGGGGTATGGGGGTATAGGGGGTAATAGGGGTATGGGGGATATAGGAGGTTTAGGAGGTATGGGGGGTATGGAAGGGTGGGGGGTATTGGGGATATGGGGGTATAGGGGGTATGGGGAGTATAGGGGGTATGGGGGGATAGGGGGATATAGGGGGTTTGGGGGGTATGGGGGTATAGGGGGTATGTGGGATATGGGGGGTATGGGGGGTATAGGGCTTTTGGGGGGTATAGGGGGTATGGGGGGTAAAGGGGGATATAGGGGTATGGGGGTATGGGGAGTATAGGGGATACGGGAGGTATGGGGGTATGGGGGGTATGGGTGGGTATGCAGGATATAGGGGGTAGGGGAGTATGGGGGGATAGGGTCTATTGGGTCAATATGGGGTATGGGGGGTATTGAGGGTATAGGGGGTGAGGGGGGTATGGGGGCTATAGGGGGTTATGGGGTGGTTTGTATGCACTTTTAGGGCATTTGGGGGTGGGTTATAGGGGAGGCATTGAGGGTAAATGGGGGGGGTTGTCTGGGTTTGGGTGGTTTTGGGCAATTTTGGGCAGGTTTGGGGTGGTTTTGAAGCTGTTTTGGGGTGGTTTGGGGCTGGTTTGGGGTGGTTTGGGGCTGGTTTGGGGTCGTTTGGGGCTGGTTTGGGACACTGCTGCCCCACAGACCGAGCACAAGATGTCCATCGAGGAGGTGTGCCGGAAGTACAACACGGACTGCGTGCAGGTGGGGGGGCTTTGGGTACCCCCATTGCCCTATGGGGCTGCCCCATTGCCCCTATGACTCCCCCCATTACCCCTATGGCTCCCACACTTGCCCCTATGGGGCTCCCCCCATTGCCCCTATGGCTCCCCCATTACCAATATGACTCCCTCCATTACCCCTATGAGTCCCCCCATTGCCCCTATGGCTGCCCCATTGCCAATATTGCTCCCCCCATTGCCCCTATAGCTTTGCCCCATTACCCCTATGGCTCTGCCCCATTACCCTTATGGCTTCCCCCATTGCCCCTATGGCTCCCCCCATTTCCCATATGGCTTGCCCCATTCACCCTATAGCTCCCCACATTGCCCCTATGGCTCCCCCCCATGACAACTATGACTCCCCCCATTGACCCTATGGCTGCCCCATTACCAAATGCCTCCACCCCATTGCCCCTATGCCTCCCCCCATTACCCAATGGAACAGCCCTTTCACCCTATGGCTCCCCACATTCCCCCTATGGTTCCCAATATTACCCCTCTGTCCCCCCAGTTGCCCACATGGAGACCCCCATTGCTAGCGGTTGCCCCTAGGACAATAACCATAACCCTAACAGTAATGATAACCATAACCATAACCCGAAACTTAACACATAACAAACAAGCCTAACCCCTAATCCCAACCCCAAACCCAACCCCAACCCTAACCCTACCCCTAACCCTAACCCAAACCATACCCCCTAACCCTAAACCTAACCCTAACCCGAACCATATCCCCTAACCCTAAACCTAACCATACCCCCTAACCCTAAACCTAACCCTAACGATATCCCCTAAGCCTGACCTTAACCATACCCCCTAACCCTAAACCTAACCCTAACCCTAACCATATCCCCTAACCCTAACCCTAAAACTAACCCTAACACTAACCATATCCCCTAACCCTAACCCTAACCCTAACCATACCCCCTAACCCTAAACCTAACCCTAACCCTAATCCTACCCCTAACCCTAACCCTAACCCTAAAACTAACCCTAACCCTAACCATATCCCCTAACCCTAACCCTAACCATACCCACTAACCCTAAACCTAACCCTAACCCTAACCATATCCCCTAACCCTAACCATACACCCAACCCTAAAACTAACCCTAACCATATCACCTAACCCTAAAACTAACCCTAACCCATAACCCTAACCCATAACCCTAACACTATAACACTACCTGTAACCCCTAACACTAACAAATAGCCACTAACCCAAACCATAACCATAACCATAAATGTAACCCTAAATAATAACCCTAACCGTAACACTAACCTCTACCCCAACCACAAACCCTAACCCTAACCACTAACCTTAACACATAACCCTAACCCTAACCCCAATACCTAACCCTAACCATAACCCTAAACCTAACCCTAACCCTAACAATAAAACTAACCCTAAACCTGACCATAACCCTAACCCTAACCCTATCTGCTAACCCTAACCCTAAACCCCAACCCTAACCCATGACCCTAACACTATAAGGCTAACTGAAACCCCTAACCATAACCAATAACCTCTAACTCTAACCCCTAACACTAACCAGAGCCATAACGATAAATGTAACCCTAAATACTAACCCTAAACGCAACACTAACCCCTAACTCTAACCACAAACCATAACCACTGACCCTAACCCTAAACATAACCACTAAGCCTAACCCTTAAACCCTAACCCCAAAACCTAACACAACAACCATAACCGTAACCCCTAACAGTAAGCCCTAAACCTGAAACCTAACCCTAACCATAACCATACAGCCTAAGCCTAAAACTAAAGGCAACCAAAATCCTAAACACGAACCCTAACACTATAACCCTAACTGTAACCTGTAACTATAACAATTAATCCTACCCATAAACCCTAACAATAAACCCAACACCTAACCGTAACCCTAACTATAACCATAACCCTAAACCTAACAGTAACACTACCCCTAAACCTAAACCAGACATTAAACATAAACCTAACCCTAAAAATAACCCTAACCCTAACCATAACCCCAAAAATAACCCTTAACCCCTGACCCTAACACTATAACACCAACCGTAACCCCTAACCATAACCCTAACCTCTAACCATAACCATAACCCTAACCTCTAAACATAACCATAACCTTAACCTCTAACCCTAACCCTAACCATAACCGTAACCCTAACCCTAACCCCTAATCATAACTCTAACCCCGACCCCTAACCATAACCCTAACCCCTAACAATAACCCTAACCTCTAACCATAAAACTAACCTCTAACCCCAAACCTAACCATAACCATAACCCTAACCCTAACCCCTAATCATAACTCTAACCCCGACACTTAACCATAACCCTAACCCCTAACAATAACCCTAACCTCTAACCATAAAACTAACCTCTAACCCCAAACCTAACCATAACCATAACCCTAACCCTAACCCCTAATCATAACTCTAACCCCGACCCCTAACCATAACCCTAACCCCTAACAATAACCCTAACCTCTAACCATAACCATAACCACTAACCCTAACCCTAACCCTAACCATAACCCTAACCCTAACCCCTAATCATAACTCTAACCCCGACCCCTAACCATAACCCTAACCCCTAACAATAACCCTAACCTCTAACCATAACCATAACCTCTAACCCTAACCCTAACCATAACCATAACCCTAACCCTAACCCCTAATCATAACTCTAACCCCAACACTTAACCATAACCCTAACCCCTAACAATAACCCTAACCTCTAACCATAAAACTAACCTCTAACCCTAACCCTAACCATAACCATAACCCTAACCCTAACCCCTAATCATAACTCTAACCCCGACCCCTAACCATAACCCTAACCCCTAACAATAACCCTAACCTCTAACCATAAAACTAACCTCTAACCCTAACCCTAACCATAACCATAACCCTAACCCTAACCCCTAATCATAACTCTAACCCCGACCCCTAACCATAACCCTAACCCCTAACAATAACCCTAACCTCTAACCATAAAACTAACCTCTAACCCTAACCCTAACCATAGCCATAACCCTAACCCTAACCCCTAATCATAACTCTAACCCCAACACTTAACCATAACCCTAACCCCTAACAATAACCCTAACCTCTAACCATAACCATAACCTCTAACCCTAACCCTAACCATAATGGTAACCCTAACCGCTAATCATAACTCTAACCCCAACCCCTAGCCATAACCATAACCTCTAACCATAACCCTAACCCTAACTCTAACCCTAACCCTAGGGGCTGACCCATAGCAAGGCACAGGAGATCCTGGCCCGGGATGGCCCGAACGCGCTGACGCCGCCGCCGATGACCCCCGAGTGGGTCAAGTTCTGCCGCCAGCTCTTTGGGGGCTTCTCCATCCTGCTCTGGATCGGCGCCATCCTCTGCTTCCTGGCCTACGGCATCCAGGCGGGCACCGAGGATGAGCCCTCCAATGACAACGTATGGGGGATATAGGGGGTAATGGGGTACAGGGGGTATAGGGGGTGATGGAGGTATAGGGGATGATGGGGGTGATGGGGTTATAGGGGGAGATAGGGGATGAAGGATGATGGGGATGATGGAGAGTGGGTACCAAGGATGAGCCCTCCAAGGACAACGTATGGGGCTATAGGGGGTGATGGGGGTAATAAGGGTATAAGGGGTAATGGGGGTATAGGGGGTGATGAGGCTAATGGGGGTGATGGGGGCATAGGGGGTAATGGGGGTGATGGGGGTAATGCGGGTGATGGGGATGATGGAGAGTGGGTACCAAGGATGAGCCCTCCAATGACAACATATGGGGCTATACGAGGTATAGGGTGTGATGGCGGTAATAGGGGGTACAGGCGGTGATGGGGTATAGGGGAGATGAGGGTAATAGGGGTATAGGGGGGTAATGGGGGTATAGGGGGTGATGTGGCTAATGGGGGTCATGGGGTATTGGGGGTAATGGGGGTGATGGGGGTATAGGGGATGATGGGGATGATGGGGAGTGGGTACCAAGGATGAGCCCTCCAATGACAACGTATGGAGGATATAGGGGGTAATGGGCGTGATGGTGGTATAGGGGGTGATGGAGGTATAGGGGGTGATGGGGCTAATGGGGGTGATGGGGGTATAGGGGGTAATGGGGGTGATGGGGTTATAGGGGGAGATAGGGGATGGAGGATGATGGGGATGATGGAGAGTGGGTACCAAGGATGAGCCCTCCAATGACAACGTATGGGGCTATAGGAGGTGATGGGGGTAATAGGGGTATAAGGGGTAATGGGGGTATAGGGGGTGATGGAGGTAATAGGGAGTGATGGGGGTGATGGAGAGTGGGTACCAAGGATGAGCCCTCCAATGACAATGTATGGGCCATAGGGGGTAATGGGGGTGATGGGGGTATAGGGGGCATATGGGGAGATGGGGGTATAGGGGTGATGGGGGTATAGGGGGTAAATGGGGGTATAGGGGGTGGTGGGGCTAATGGGGGTGATGGGGTATAGGGGGTGGTGGGCTTATAGGGGGAGTTAGGGGATGGAGGATGATGGGGATGATGGAGAGTGGGTACCAAGGATGAGCCCTCCAATGACAACGTATGGGGCTATAGGGGATATAGGGGATAATGGTGGGTGATGGGGGTATAGGGGGTAATGGGGGTGATGGGGGTATAGGGGGTAATGGGGGTGATGGGGGTATAAGGGGTGATGGGGCTAATGGGGGTGATGGGGATGATGGAGAGTGGGTACCAAGGATGAGCCCTCCAATGACAAAGTATGGGGCTGTAGGGGATATAGGGGGTGATGGGGGTATAGGGAGCGATGGGGGTAATGGGGGTATAGGGGGTAACGGAGCTATAGGGGATGGGGGATAATGGGGGGACATGGGGATGATGGAGGTGATGGGAGGTGGGCACCAAGGACGAGCCCTCCAATGACAATGTGAGAGCAGGGGTGTAGGGGGTAATAGGGACTATAGGGGGCTATAGGGAGCTATAGGGGGAGATAGGGGATGGGGGGTGACGGGGACGATGGGGAGTGGGTACCAGGGATGAGCCCTCCAATGATAACGTGGGGCTGGGGGTGATGGAGGGGAGGGTAATTGGGGGCAATAAGAGGATTGGGGGGGGGCACTAGGGGATGGAGGGTGATGTGGGGCTGTGGCGGGAGCCCCAATGGGGTGTTTCTATGGGGCACAACCTCCATTTCCACCCCCTTAGTTATACCTGGGCATCGTCCTGGCTGCTGTCGTCATCATCACCGGCTGCTTCTCCTACTACCAAGAGGCCAAAAGCTCCAAGATTATGGAATCCTTCAAGAACATGGTGCCCCAGGTGGGTTTTGGGGCAAATCCGGGGGGTTTTGGGCAAACTGGGGTGGTTTGGGGCCAAGTTGGGGTGGTTTGGGGGCAAATCGGGGTGTTTGGGGGTGTTCTGTGGGTAGGGATGCTGATGGGGTGAAGGATGCTGATGGGATGAAGGATGCTCAAGGGAGGTCCTAAACCCCCCCCCAATGTCTTCTGGACCCCCATAACGTGTTTCTCCCCCCTCTGTTTTGCTGTCCCTGCCCCACACTTGGGGGTCCCTGCCCCGTAGCAAGCCCTGGTGATCCGTGAAGGAGAGAAGATGCAGCTCAACGCCGAGGAGGTCGTGGTTGGGGACCTGGTGGAGGTGAAGGGGGGCGACCGTGTCCCTGCTGACCTGCGCATCATCTCGGCCCATGGGTGCAAGGTGGGGACCCCCAAAATACCCATAAAACAACCTCAAAATACCCTAAACCACCCCAAAATACCCATAAAACACCCCAAAATACCCTCAAAATAGCCTAAAGCCACCCCAAAATACCCATACAACACACCAAAAATACCCTCAAAATAGCCTAAAGCCACCCCAAAATACCCATAAAACACCCCGAAATACCCTCAAAATAGCCTAAAGCCACCCCAAAATACCCATACAACACACCAAAAATACCCTCAAAATAGCCTAAAGCCACCCCAAAATACCCATACAACACCCCAAAATACCCTCAAAATAGCCTAAAGCCACCCCAAAATACCCATACAACACACCAAAAATACCCTCAAAATACCCTAAACCACCCCAAAATACCCATAAAACACCCCAAAATACCCTCAAAATACCCCTAAACCACCACAAAATGCCCCTAAACCACCCCAAAATACTTTAAAACACCCCAAAATACCCTCAAAACACCCCAAAATACCCTCAAAATACCCTAAACCACCCCAAAATACCCATAAAACACCCAAAAATACCCTCAAAATAGCCTAAACCACCCCAAAATACCCATAAAACACCCCAAAATACCCTCAAAATAGCCTAAAGCCACACCAAAATACCCATACAACACACCAAAAATACCCTTAAAATACCCTAAACCACCCCAAAATACCCATAAAACACCCCAAAATACCCTCAAAATAGCCTAAAGCCACCCCAAAATACCCATGCAACACACCAAAAATACCCTCAAAATACCCTAAACCACCCCAAAATACCCATAAAACCCCCCAAAATACCCTCAAAATACCCCTAAACCACCACAAAATGCCCCTAAACCACCCCAAAATACCTTAAAACACACCAAAATACCCATACAACACACCAAAATACCCTCAAAATACCCTAAACCACCCCAAAATACCCATAAAACACCCCAAAATACCCTCAAAATAGCCTAAAGCCACCCCAAAATACCCATACAACACACCAAAAATACCCTTAAAATACCCTAAACCACCCCAAAATACCCATAAAACACCCCAAAATACCCATAAAACACCCCAAAATACCCTCAAAATAGCCTAAAGCCACCCCAAAATACCCATACAACACACCAAAAATACCCTTAAAATACCCTAAACCACCCCAAAATACCCATAAAACACCACAAAATACCCTCAAAATACCCCTAAACCACCACAAAATGCCCCTAAACCACCCCAAAATACCTTAAAACACCCCAAAATACCCTCAAAACACCCCAAAATATCCTCAAAATACCCTAAACCACCCCAAAATACCCATAAAACACCCCAGAAATACCCTCAAAATACCCTAAAACCACCAAAAAATACCCATAAAACACCGAAAATACCCTCAAAATACCCCTAAACCACCCAGAATTACCCTCAAAATACCCTAAACCACCCCAAAAATACCCTCAGCATGCCCTAAACCACCCCAAATTACCCCCAAAATACCCATAAACCACCCCAAAATACCCATAAACCACCGAAAAATACCCACAAAAGACCCTAAAACCACCCCCAAAAAAAAACCACCCAAAAATACCCTCAAAAGACCCTAAACCCATCACAAAATACCCATAAAACACCAGAAAATACCCGCAAAAGACCCTAAAACCACCACAAAATGCACATAAAACACCCAAAAATACCCTCAAAATACCCCTAAACAACCCTAAAATACCCATAAACCACCCCAAAATACCCACAAAATACCCTAAACCATCCCAAAATATCCCTAAAACACCCTGAAATACCCCCAAACCACCCCGAAATACACCAAAAATGCCCCAAATTACCCCTAAACCAACCCAAAATACCCTCAAAATACCCCCAAAACATCCCCAAATCCCCTAAAACATCCCAAAATACCCTAAAAAACCCTGAAAAGCCCCAAAAGCACCCCAAAGCACCCCAAAATACCCCGAAACACCCTGAAAACCACCGAAACACCCCAAATTACCCCCAAACACCCCTAAAACACCACATAAAAACCTGAAGCACACCTCCAAAACACCCCCAAATACCCCAAACACCCTAAACCACTCCAATAGCACCCTAACCACCCCAAAATACCCCTAAACCACCCCAAAAACACCCCTAAATCACCCCAAAATACTACTGAAACACTCCAAAACCACCCCGAAATACCCAAAAAACACCCCAAAGATACCCTAAAACATCCCAAAATATCCCTGAACAACCCCAAAAGCCCTGATACACCCCAAGACCACCCCATAAAAACCTGAAACACACCAAAACCACCTCAAAATACCCCAAAACTCTCCCAACACACCCAAAAATACCCTAAACCACCCCCAAAACCCTGAAACACCCCAAACCCACCCCAAAACACCCCCCCCAGAACACCTTTAGGACCTAGAACACCTTTAGGACCCCCCCATAACCCCTTTAGGACCCCCCCCCAAACCCCTTTAGGACCCCCCCAACCCCTTTAGAACCCCCCCAAACCCCTTTAGAATCCCTTTGATACCTCCCTAAACCCCTTTAGGACCCCCAAAACCCCTTTAGGACCCCTTTAGGACCCCCGTAACCCCTTTAGAACCCCTTTTGTCCCCATCAACCCCCCTTTAGGACCCCTTTAAGACCCCCATAACCCCTTTAGGACCCCCCGAAACCCCTTTAGAATCCCTTTGATACCTCCCTAAACCCCTTTAGGACCCTTTTAGGACCCCTTTAGGACCCCATAACCCCTTTAAGACCCCTTTAGGACCCCATAACCCCTTTAGGACCCCTTTAGGACCCCCATAACCCCTTTAGGACCCCTTTAGGACCCCCATAACCCCTTTAGGACCCCTTTAGGACCCCCATAACCCCTTTAGGACCCCTTTAGGACCCCCGTAACCCCTTTAGGACCCCCATAACCCCTTCAGGACCCCTCTAATCCCCATCAGACCATTTTAGGATCACCTTAGGACCCCCATAACCCCTTTAGGAGCCACAAACCCCCGTTAGGACCCCTGCCAAACGCCTTTAGGACCCCTTTAGGACCTGCATAACCCCTTTAGAACCCCTTTAGAACCCCTTTAGGACCCCTTTAAGACCCCCATAACCCCTTTAGGACCCCCCAAACCCCTTCAGAATCCCTTTGATACCTCCCTAAACCCCTTTAGGACCCCTTTAAGACCCCCCTAACCCATTTTGGACCCCTTTAGGACCCCCATAACTCCTTTAGGACCCCTTTAGGACCCCCATAACCCCTTTAGGACCCATTTAGGACCCCCATAACTCCTTTAGGACCCCTTTAGGACCCCCATAACCCCTTTAGGACCCATTTAGGACCCCCATAACCCCTTTAGGACCCATTTAGGACCCCCATAACCCCTTTAGGACCCATTTAGGACCCCCATAACGCCTTTAGGACCCCTTTAGGACCCCCATAACCCCTTTAGGACCCAATTAGGACCCCCATAACTCCTTTAGGACCCATTTAGGACCCCCATAACTCCTTTAGGACCCCTTTCGGACCCACATTACCGCTTTTGGACCCCTTGAGGACCCCCATAACCCCTTTAGGACCCATTTAGGACCCCCATAACTCCTTTAGGACCCCTTTAGGACCCCCATAACCCCTTTAGGCCACCCCCATAACTCCTTTGCCCCCCCCAGGTTGACAACTCCTCACTGACTGGTGAATCAGAGCCCCAGACCCGCTCCCCCGACTGCACCCACGACAACCCCTTGGAGACGCGCAACATCACCTTCTTCTCCACCAACTGCGTTGAGGGTGGGTATGGGGTCCATAGGGGGCCATTGGGGTCTCTATGGGGTCCCCAATGGGGTTTGAGGTTCCATAGAGCTCTATTGGGGTTTCTATGGGGTGCCCAAGATGGGTTAGGGGCAGGTTTGGGGGTCCCAGTGAAGATGTGCAACATCACCTTCTTCTTCATCAACTGCATTGAAGATAGATATGGGTCCCATAGGGGGCCATTGGGGTCTTTATGGGGTCCATAGGTCTATTGGAGCCCTTATGGGGTCCCCAATGGGGTTTGAGGTTCCATAGAGCTCTACTGGGGTCTCTATGGGGTGCCCAAGATGGGTTAGGGGCAGGTTTGGGGGTCCCGTTGGAGATGCGCAACATCACCTTCTTCTCCACCAACTGCGTTGAGGGTGGGTATGGGGTCCATAGGGGGCCATTGGGGTCCTTATGGGGTCCCCAATGGGCTTTGGGGGTCCATAGAGCTCTATCGGGGTCTCTATGGGGTGCCCAAGATGGGTTAGGGGCAGGTTTGGGGGTCCCGTTGGAGATGCGCAACGTCACCTTCTTCTTCATCAACTGCGTTGAGGGTGGGTATGGGGTCCATAGGGGGCCATTGGGGTCTCTATGGGGTCCCCAATGGGGTTTGAGGTTCCATAGAGCTCGATTGGGGTCTCTATGGGGTGCCCAAGATGGGTTAGGGGCAGGTTTGGGGGTCCCCTTGGAGACGCGCAACATCACCTTCTTCTCCACCAACTGCGTTGAGGGTGGGTATGGGGTCCATAGGGGGCCATTGGGGTCCTTATGGGGTCCCCAATGGGGTTTGGGGGTCCATAGAGCTCTATTGGGGTCTCTATGGGGTGCCCAAGATGGGTTAGGGGCAGGTTTGGGGGTCCCGTTGAAGATGCGCAACATCACCTTCTTCTTCATCAACTGCGTTGAGGGTGGGTATGGGGTCCATAGGGGGCCATTGGGGTCCTTATGGGGTCCCCAATGGGGTTTGGGGGTCCATAGCGCTCTACTGGGGTCTCTATGGGGTGCCCAAGATGGGTTAGGGTCAGGTTTGGGGGTCCCAGTGAAGATGTGCAACATCACCTTCTTCTTCATCAACTGCATTGAAGATAGATATGGGTCCCATAGGGGGCCATTGGGGTCTTTATGGGGTCCATAGGTCTATTGGGGCCCTTATGGGGTCCCCAATGGGGTTTGAGGTTCCATAGAGCTCTACTGGGGTCTCTATGGGGTGCCCAAGATGGGTTAGGGGCAGGTTTGGGGGTCCCGTTGGAGATGCTCATCACCTTCTTCATCAGCTGCGTTGAGGGTGGGTATGGGGTCCATAGGGGACCATTGGGGTCCTTATGGGGTCCCCAATGGGCTTTGGGGGTCCATAGAGCTCTATCGGGGTCTCTATGGGGTGCCCAAGATGGGTTAGGGGCAGGTTTGGGGGTCCCGTTGGAGATGCGCAACATCACCTTCTTCTCCACCAACTGCGTTGAGGGTGGGTATGGGGTCCATAGGGGGCCATTGGGGTCTCTATGGGGTCCCCAATGGGGTTTGAGGTTCCATAGAGCTCTATTGGGGTCTCTATGGGGTGCCCAAGATGGGTTAGGGGCAGGTTTGGGGGTCCCGTTGGAGATGCGCAACATCACCTTCTTCTCCACCAACTGCGTTGAGGGTGGGTATGGGGTCCATAGGGGGCCATTGGGGTCCTTATGGGGTCCCCAATGGGGTTTGGGGGTCCATAGAGCTCTACTGGGGTCTCTATGGGATGCCCAATATGGGTTAGGGGCAGGTTTGGGGGTCCCATTGGAGATGCGCAACGTCACCTTCTTCTCCACCTACTGCTTTGAGGGTGTGTATGGGGCCCATAGGGGGCCATTGGGGTCTCTATGGGGTCCATAGGGGTGCATTGAGGTCCTTATGGGGTCCCCAATGGGGTTTGGGGGTCCTGGCTGGGTTCAGTGGGACTCCTAGTGCAGTTTTGGGGCTGGTTTTGTGCTCCTGGAGCCCGTTTTGGAGTTCCTAGACTCCTTTTTGGCTTCCCAGACCCATTTCTGGGTTCCTAGACCCATTTCTTGATGTCCTAGACCCATTTTCAGGTTCCAAGACCCCATTTCTGTGTTCCTTGACCCATTTTTGAGGTCCTAGACCCATTTTTGAACTCCTAGACCCAGTTTTGAGCTCCTAGACCCATTTCTTCATGTCCTACGCCCATTTTTGAGCTCCTAGACCCATTTCTTGATGTTCTACACCCATTTTTGATGTCCTAGACCCATTTCTTGATGCCCTAGTGCTATTATTGACCTCCTAAACCCATTTCTTGAGATCCTAGGACCATTTCTCCATGTCTTAGACCCATTTTTCAATGTTCTACACCCATTTTTGAGCTCATAGACCCATTTCTCCATGTCCGAGACCCATTTTTTGTCTCCTAAACCCCATTTTTGCTTGTTTTAACCCCATTTTTGGTGAACTTGTTCCAGCCACTGCTCGCGGGGTGGTGATCGCCACCGGGGACCGCACGGTGATGGGTTCCTAGACCCATTTCTTGATGTCCTACACCCATTTTTGAGCTCCTCGACCCATTTCTTGATGTCCTAATCCCATTTTTGAGCTCCTACACCCATTTCTTGATGTCCTAATCCCATTTTTGAGCTCCTAGTCCCATTTCTCCATGTCCGAGACCCATTTTTTGTCTCCTAAACCCCATTTTTGGTTGTTTTAACCCATTTTTGGTGCCCTTGTTCCAGCCACTGCTCGCGGGGTGGTGATCGCCACCGGGGACCGCACGGTGATGGGTTCCTAGACCCATTTCTTGATGTCCTACACCCATTTTTGAGCTCCTAGACCCATTTCTCCATGTCCAAGACCCATTTCTTGATGTCCTAGTCCCATTTCTCCATGTCCGAGACCCATTTTTTGGCTCCTAAACCCCATTTTTGGTTGTTTTAACCCATTTTTGGTGCCCTTGTTCCAGCCACTGCTCGCGGGGTGGTGATCGCCACCGGGGACCGCACGGTGATGGGTTCCTAGACCCATTTCTTGATGTCCTACACCCATTTTTGAGCTCCTCGACCCATTTCTTGATGTCCTAGTCTCATTTCTCCATGTCCAAGACCCATTTTTTGGCTCCTAAACCCCATTTTTGGTTGTTTTAACCCGATTTTTGGTGCCCTTGTTCCAGGCACTGCTCGCGGGGTGGTGATCGCCACCGGGGACCGCACGGTGATGGGTTCCTAGACCCATTTCTTGATGTCCTAGACCCATTTTCAGGTTCCAAGACCCCATTTCTGTGTTCCTTGACCCATTTTTGAGGTCCTAGACCCATTTTTGAGCTCCTAGACACAGTTTTGAGCTCCTAGACCCATTTCTTCATGTCCTACGCCCATTTTTGAGCTCCTAGACCCATTTCTTGATGTTCTACACCCATTTTTGATGTCCTAGACCCATTTCTTGATGCCCTAGTGCTATTATTGACCTCCTAAACCCATTTCTTGAGATCCTAGGACCATTTCTCCATGTCTTAGACCCATTTTTCAATGTTCTACACCCATTTTTGAGCTCATAGACCCATTTCTCCATGTCCGAGACCCATTTTTTGTCTCCTAAACCCCATTTTTGCTTGTTTTAACCCCATTTTTGGTGAACTTGTTCCAGCCACTGCTCGCGGGGTGGTGATCGCCACCGGGGACCGCACGGTGATGGGTTCCTAGACCCATTTCTTGATGTCCTACACCCATTTTTGAGCTCCTCGACCCATTTCTTGATGTCCTAATCCCATTTTTGAGCTCCTACACCCATTTCTTGATGTCCTAATCCCATTTTTGAGCTCCTAGTCCCATTTCTCCATGTCCGAGACCCATTTTTTGTCTCCTAAACCCCATTTTTGGTTGTTTTAACCCATTTTTGGTGCCCTTGTTCCAGCCACTGCTCGCGGGGTGGTGATCGCCACCGGGGACCGCACGGTGATGGGTTCCTAGACCCATTTCTTGATGTCCTACACCCATTTTTGAGCTCCTAGACCCATTTCTCCATGTCCAAGACCCATTTCTTGATGTCCTAGTCCCATTTCTCCATGTCCGAGACCCATTTTTTGGCTCCTAAACCCCATTTTTGGTTGTTTTAACCCATTTTTGGTGCCCTTGTTCCAGCCACTGCTCGCGGGGTGGTGATCGCCACCGGGGACCGCACGGTGATGGGTTCCTAGACCCATTTCTTGATGTCCTACACCCATTTTTGAGCTCCTCGACCCATTTCTTGATGTCCTAGTCTCATTTCTCCATGTCCAAGACCCATTTTTTGGCTCCTAAACCCCATTTTTGGTTGTTTTAACCCCATTTTTGGTGCCCTTGTTCCAGGCACTGCTCGCGGGGTGGTGATCGCCACCGGGGACCGCACGGTGATGGGCCGCATCGCCACGCTGGCATCGGGGCTGGAGGTGGGCAAGACGCCGATCGCGGTGGAGATCGAGCACTTCATCCAGCTCATCACCGGCGTGGCCGTGTTCCTGGGCATCTCCTTCTTCATCCTCTCCCTCATCCTGGGGTACACCTGGCTCGAGGCCGTCATCTTCCTCATCGGCATCATCGTGGCCAACGTGCCCGAGGGGCTGCTGGCCACCGTCACCGTAAGTTCGGGCGGGTACGGGGTGATGGATGGGGTGATGGATGGGGTGCTGGAAGGGGTGATGTATAGGGTGTAGGGGTGATGTATGGTGTGTAGGGGTGATGTGTGGGGTGATGTATGGGGTGTAGGGATAATGTATGGAGTGATGTGTGGGGTGATGTATGGCGTGATGTATGGGGTGTAGCGGTAATGTATGGGGTGACGTATAGGGTGTAGGTGTGATGGATGGGGTGATGGATGGCGTGCTGGAAGGGGTGATGTGTAGGGTGTAGGGGTGATGTATGGGGTGTAGGGGTGATGTGTGGGGTGATGTATGGGGTGTAGGGGTGATGTATGGGGTGTAGGGATAATGTATGGAGTGATGTGTGGGGTGATGTATGGGGTGGTGTATGGGGTGTAGCGGTAATGTACGGGGTGACGTATAGGGTGTAGGCGTGATGTATGGGGTGATGGATGGGGTGTAGGGGTGATGGATGGGGTGATGGGCGGGATGATGTATGGGGTGTCGGGGTAATTTATGAGGTGATCTATGGGGTGATGTATAGGGTGATGTATGGGGTGTAGGGGTAATGGATGGGGTGTAGGTGTGATGGATGGGGTGACATATGGGGTGTAGGGGTGATGCGTGGGGTGATGCATGGGGTGATGTATGGGGTGATGTGTGTGGTGATGCCTGGGGTGTAGGGGTGATGTATGGGGTGTAGGGATAAAGTATGGGGTGACATATAGAGTGTAGGCGTGATGTATAGGGTGATGTATGAGGTGATGTATGGGGTGTAGGGGTGATGGATGGGGTGATGGATTGGGTGATGTACAGGATGTAGGGGTGATGTATGAGGTGATATATGGGATGGTGTATGGGGTGTAGGAGTAATTTATGGGGTGATGTACGGAGTGATGTATGGGGTGATGTATGGGGTGTAGGGGTAATGTATGGGGTGTAGGTGTGATGGATGGGGTGATGTATAGGGTGTAGGGGTGATGTATGGGGTGTAGGGGTGATGGATGGGCTGATGGATGGGGTGTAGGCATGATGGATGGGGTGAGGTATGGGGTGTGGGGGTGATGTATGGGGTGATGTATGGGGTGATGTATGGGGTGATGCATGGGGTGATGTATGGAGTGGGGTGTGGGGTGACGTACAGGTAGCAGAGGGTAATATGTAGATGTATGGTGTCAATATATGGGTTGTAAGGGGCTATATATGGGGTGATATATGGGGTGATATATGGATCATAGAGGGCAATGTATGGGGTCAATACATGGGTGCTAGGGTGCAACATATAGATGCATGGGGGCAATATAGGGCGTGCAGGGGGCGATATATGGGGTGACAGGTGTAATATATGGGGCAAGGAGGGCAACATATGGGTTGTAAGGGGGGGTATAGGGGGTGCAGGGGCGATATATGGGGTGACAGGTGCAATATATGGGGCAATGGAGGCGACGTATGGGGTGTAACAGGTAATGTATGGGCGTATAGGGGCTATATATGGGGTTCTGGGGCAGTATGTGGGGTTCAGGATCCATATATGGGGAGTCTGGGTCCAGTATCGGGGTGCCATAGGTGCTCCATACACCCCATAGGGACCCCATGCCCAGCATAGGGCTGCAGCCTGACTTTGGAAGCTAAGCAGGCTTGGCCCTGGTCAGCACTTGGATGGGAGACGTCTGTTGACCATAGGGTTCTGGGTTCGAATCCCCCCATGCATCACCCATACCGGAGGGTCCCATGGGTGCTGTGTGACACCCCCCCCCATAGGTGTGCTTGACGCTGACTGCCAAGCGCATGGCACGCAAGAACTGCTTGGTGAAGAACCTGGAGGCGGTGGAGACCTTGGGCTCCACGTCCACCATCTGCTCCGACAAGACCGGGACCCTCACCCAAAACCGTATGACCGTGGCCCATATGTGGTTCGACAACCAGATCCATGAGGCCGACACCACCGAGGACCAGTCCGGTGCGTGATGGGGGCCGGCTATTAGATGGTGATTGGGGTCTATTGGGGGGTCTTTGGTATCTGTTGGGCATCTCTGGGGGGGCTCTATGGGGTCTATGAGGTGTTTATTGGGGTCTATGGGGTCTTTCTGGGGTCTATGGGGGGTCTATGGAGGGTTCGTTGGGGTGTCTACGGGGGTCTATTGATGTCTATGGGGTCTCTATGGTGTCTCTATTGATGTCCATGAGGTCTCTGTTGACATCTATGGGGTCTCTATGGCATCTCTGTTGACATCTATGGGGTCTCTATGGCATCTCTGTTGACATCTATGGGGTCTCTATGGCATCTCTATTGATGTCTATGGGGTGTCTGTTGACATCTATGGGGTCTCTATGGCATCTCTGTTGACATCTATGGGGTCTCTATGGCATCTCTGTTGACGTCTATGGGGTCTCTATGGCATCTCTGTTGATGTCTATGGGGTGTCTGTTGACATCTATGGGGTCTCTATGGCATCTCTGTTGACGTCTATGGGGTCTCTATGGCATCTCTGTTGATGTCTATGGGGTGTCTGTTGACATCTATGGAGTCTCTATGGCATCTCTATTGATGTCTATGGGGTGTCTGTTGACATCTATGGGGTCTCTATGGCATCTCTGTTGATGTCTATGGGGTGTCTATGGCATCTCTATTGATGTCTATGGGGTGTCTGTTGACGTCTATGGGGTGTCTGTTGACATCTATGGGGTCTCTATGGCATCTCTGTTGACGTCTATGGGGTCTCTGGCATCTCTATTGATGTCTATGGGGTGTCTGTTGACATCTATGGGGTCTCTATGGCGTCTCTATTGACGTCTATGGGGTCTCTATGGCGTCTCTGTTGACGTCTATGGGGTCTCTATGGCATCTCTGTTGACGTCTATGGGGTCTCTATGGCATCTCTATTGACGTCTATGGGGTCTCTATGGCGTCTCTGTTGACGTCTATGGGGTCTCTATGGCATCTCTGTTGACGTCTATGGGGTCTCTATGGCGTCTCTGTTGATGTCTATGGGGTCTCTATGGCATCTCTATTGACATCTATGGGGTCTCTATGGTGTCTCTGTTGACATCTATGGGGTCTCTATGGCATCTCTATTGACATCTATGGGGTCTCTATGGTGTCTCTGTTGACATCTATGGGGTCTCTATGGCGTCTCTGTTGATGTCTATGGGGTCTCTATGGCATCTCTGTTGACATCTATGGGGTCTCTATGGTGTCTCTGTTGACATCTATGGGGTCTCTATGGCATCTCTATTGACATCTATGGGGTCTCTATGGCATCTCTGTTGATGTCTATGGGGTCTCTATGGCGTCTCTGTTGACGTCTATGGGGTCTCTATGGCATCTCTGTTGACATCTATGGGGTCTCTATGGCGTCTCTGTTGACGTCTATGGGGTCTCTATGGCATCTCTATTGACATCTATGGGGTCTCTATGGTGTCTCTGTTGACATCTATGGGGTCTCTATGGCGTCTCTGTTGATGTCTATGGGGTCTCTATGGCATCTCTGTTGACGTCTATGGGGTCTCTACTGATGTCTATGAGGTCTCTATTGATGTCTATGGGGGGCCTATGAGGTCTCTCTGGGGTCTATGGGGTCTCCCTGAGGTCTATGGGAGGTCTATTGCAGTCTATAGGGTGTCTATGGGGTCTCTCTGTGGCCTGTTTGGGGTCTATTGGTGTCTATGGCATCTCTATGGGCATCTATTGGGGTCTCTACGGCATCTCTATTGATGTCTATGAGGTCTCTATAGGGTCTCTATAGGGTCTCTGTTGATGTCTATGGGGTCTCTATTGATGCCTATGAGGTGTCTATAGGGTCTCTATGGGGTCTCTATTGATGTCTATGGGGTCTCTGATGTCTAGGGGGCTCTATTGATGTCTGTGGGTCTCTAGTGGATGTCTATGGAGTCTCTAGTGACATCTTTGAGGTCTCTTGATGTCTATGGGTCCCTATAGGGTCCCTATGATGTCTCTATTGATGTCTATGGGGGGTCTATTAGTATGTAAGGAGTCTCTATATAGGGTCTCTATAGGGTGTCTATGGGGTCTCTATTGGTGTCTATGGGGTCTGTATAGGATCTCTATTGGGTGTCTATAGGGTCTCTATGGGTCTCTATTGACGTCTATGAGTCTCTACTGATGTCTATGGAGTCTCTATAGGGTCCCTATGTGGTCTCTATGTGTCTCTATGGGGTCTGTATGGGTCTCTATGGGTCTCTATGAGTCTCTATGGGTCTCTATGGGTCTCTATGGGTCTGACCCCCCTATGTCTCCCCCCCAGGCACCGCCTTTGACAAGAGCTCAGCCACATGGGTGGCTCTGTCCCACATCGCGGGGCTCTGCAACCGCGCCGTCTTCAAGGGGGGGCAGGAGAACGTCCCCATCCTCAAGGTAACAATGGGGGGCAATGGGGGTAATGGAGACAATGGGGTCAATGGGGACAATGGGGACCATGGGGTTGATGGGGGTAATGAGGACAATGGGGTCAATGGGGACAATGGGGGTAATGGTGTCAATGGGGACAACGGGGCAAAGGGGGGCAATGGAAGCAACGGGGGCAATGGGGACAATGGGGTCAATGGGGGACAATGGAAGCAATGGGGTCAATGAGAGCAATGGGGTCAATGGGGACAATGGTGTCAATGGGTGACAATGGGGTCAATGGGGTCAAGGGGTGCAATGGGGTCAATGGGGACAATGGGTACAACGGGGTCAATGGTGGTCAATGGCTGACAGTGGCGTCAATGGGTACAATGGGGTCAATGGGGGACAATGGGGTCAATGGGACAATGGAAGCAATGGGGTCAATGGGGACAAGAGGGACAATGGGGGTCAATGGGGCCAATGGTGATCAGTGGGGCCAATGGTGGTCAATGGGGTCAATGGGGTCAATGGTGGTCAATGGGGGTTAATGGGGCCAATGGGGGTCAATGGAAGCAATAGGGCTCAATGGGGCCAATGGTGGTCAATGGGGTCAATGGGGCCAGTGGTGGTCAATGGGGCCAGTGGTGGTCAATGGGGTCAATGGGGCTCAATGGGGCCAATGGGGCTCAATGGGGCCAATGGTGGTCAATGGTGGTCAGTGGGGCCAATGGGGGCCAATGGGGCTCAATGGGGCCAATGGTGGTCAATGGTGGTCAATGGGGCCAATGGTGGTCAATGGGGCCAATGGTGATCAATGGGGCTCAATGGAGCCAATGGTGGTCAATGGGCCAATGGTGATCAGTGGGGCCAATGGTGGTCAATGGGGCCAATGGGGCTCAATGGGATCAATGGGGCTCAATGGGGCTCAATGGGGCCAATGGTGATCAATGGGGCTCAATGGGGCTCAATGGGGCCAATGGGGCTCAATGGGGCCAATGGTGATCAATGGGGCTCAATGGGGCCAATGGTGATCAATGGGGCTCAATGGGGCCAGTGGGGCTCAATGGGGCCAATGGTGGTCAATGGTGGTCAATGGGGCCAATGGTGGTCAATGGGGCCAATGGTGATCAATGGTGGTCAATGGGGCCAATGGGGGCCAATGGGGCTCAATGGGGCCAATGGTGGTCAATGGTGGTCAATGGGGCCAATGGTGGTCAATGGGGCCAATGGTGATCAATGGGGCTCAATGGAGCCAATGGTGGTCAATGGGCCAATGGTGATCAGTGGGGCCAATGGTGGTCAATGGGGCCAATGGGGCTCAATGGGATCAATGGGGCTCAATGGGGCTCAATGGGGCCAATGGTGATCAATGGGGCTCAATGGGGCTCAATGGGGCCAATGGGGCTCAATGGGGCCAATGGTGATCAATGGGGCTCAATGGGGCCAATGGTGGTCAATGGGGCCAATGGTGATCAATGGGGCTCAATGGGGCCAATGGTGATCAATGGGGCCATGGGGTCCCCCCTCATCCCGTTGCATCCATCCCCGTTCCCAGCGGGACGTGGCCGGGGACGCCTCGGAGTCGGCGCTGCTCAAGTGCATCGAGCTCTCGTCCGGCTCCGTCAAGCTCATGCGGGAGCGCAACAAGAAAGTGGCCGAGATCCCCTTCAACTCCACCAACAAGTACCAGGTACCCAATGGGAGGCGCCCCACAGCCTGCGGGAGGCGCCCCACATCCAATGGGAAACACCCTATATCCAATGGGAGACACCCTAAATACAATGGGATACATCCCACATCCAATGGGAGACATCCCACATCCAATGGGAAACACCCTATATCCAATGGGAGACACCCTAAATACAATGGGATACATCCCACATCCAATGGGAGACATCCCACATCCAATGGGAAACACCCTATATCCAATGGGAGACACCCTAAATACAATGGGAGACATCCCACATCCAGTGGGAAACACCCTATATCCAATGGGAGACACCCTAAATACAATGGGATACATCCCACATCCAATGGGAGACATCCCACATCCAATGGGAAACACCCTATATCCAATGGGAGACACCCTAAATACAATGGGAGACATCCCACATCCAATGGGAGACATCCCACATCCAATGGGAAACACCCTATATCCAATGGGAGACACCCTAAATACAATGGGATACATCCCATCCAATGGGAGACATCCCACATCCAATGGGAAACACCCTATATCCAATGGGAGACACCCTAAATACAATGGGAGACATCCCACATCCAATGGGAGACATCCCACATCCAATGGGAAACACCCTATATCCAATGGGAGACACCCTAAATACAATGAGATACATCCCACATCCAATGGGAGACACACTAAATACAATGGGAGACATCCCACATCCTGTGGGAGGCACCCCACATCCAATGGGAGACAACCTAAATACAATGGGAGGCACCACACATCCAATGGGAGACACCGTAAATGCAATGGGAGGCACCCCACATCCAATGGGAGGCACCTCACATCCTGTGGGAGGCACCCCACATCCAATGGGAGACAACCTAAATACAATGGGAGACACCCCACATCCAATGGGAGACAACCTAAATACAATGGGAGACATCCCACATCCTGTGGGAGGCACCCCACATCCAATGGGAGACACCGTAAATGCAATGGGAGGCACCCCACATCCAATGGGAGACACCGTAAATGCAATGGGAGGCACCCCACATCCAATGGGAGGCACCGTAAATGCAATGGGAGGCACCCCACATCCAATGGGAGACACCGTAAATGCAATGGGAGGCACCCCACATCCAATGGGAGACACCGTAAATGCAATGGGAGGCACCCCACATTCAATGGGAGGCACCTCACATCCTGTGGGAGGCACCCCACATCCAATGGGAGACAACCTAAATACAATGGGAGACACCCCACATCCCATGGGAGACTCCCCATCCCCATTCCTCCCCTATCCCCATATCCCCCCATTCTCTTTTCCCCCTTATCCCCATATCCTCCCATCCCCACTCCCATTCCCCCCCCATCCCCATATCCCCCCATTCCCATCCCCCCCATCCCCATATCCCCCCATTCCCATTCCCATTCCTCCCCCTATCCCCATATCCCCCCATTCCCATTCCCCCCCATCCCCATATCCCCCCATTCCCATTCCCCCTATCCCCATATCCCCCCATTCCCATTCCCCCATATCCCCCCATCCCCATTCCCATTCCCCCTATCCCCATATCCCCCCATTCCCATTCCCCCATATCCCCCCATCCCCATTCCCATTCCCCCCATCCCCATATCCCCCCATTCCCATCCCCCCCATCCCCATATCCCCCCATCCCCATTCCCATTCCCCCCCATCCCCATCTCCCCTCCACCCCCCACCCCCCCATTCCCACCCCCTAACCCCCCTCTCTATCCCTCTCCCTCGCCCCCTATAACTCAGTATGTGGGGCAGGCTCACCCCTTGGCCCCATAGATCCCCTCTATGTCACCCCACAGCTCTCCATCCACGAGACCGAGGACCCCAACGACAACCGGTACCTGTTGGTGATGAAGGGGGCACCGGAACGCATCCTGGATCGGTGTTCCACGATCCTGCTCCAGGGCAAGGAGCAACCCTTGGATGAGGAGATGAAGGAAGCCTTCCAGAACGCATACCTGGAGCTTGGGGGGCTCGGGGAGAGGGTCCTGGGTAAGGGGGCGGAGAGGGGGATATAGGGATATAGGGATATAGGGGGATATAGGGGGATATAGGGGGATATAGGGATGGGGACGCAAGGAGCATCCCTTGGATGAGGAGATGAAGGAAGCCTTCCAGAACGCATACCTGGAGCTTGGGGGGCTCGGGGAGAGGGTCCTGGGTAAGGGGGCGGAGGGGGGGATATAGGGATATAGGGATATAGGGGGATATAGGGGGATATAGGGGGATATAGGGATGGGGACGCAAGGAGCATCCCTTGGATGAGGAGATGAAGGAAGCCTTCCAGAACGCATACCTGGAGCTTGGGGGGCTCGGAGAGAGGGTCCTGGGTAAGGGGGCGGAGGGGGGGATATAGGGATATAGGGATATAGGGGGATATAGGGATATAGGGGGATATAGGGGGATATAGGGATGGGGACGCAAGGAGCATCCCTTGGATGAGGAGATGAAGGAAGCCTTCCAGAACGCATACCTGGAGCTTGGGGGGCTCGGGGAGAGGGTCCTGGGTAAGGGGGCGAGAGGGGGATATAGGGATATAGGGATATAGGGATATAGGGGGATATAGGGGGATATAGGGATAGGGATGGGGACGCAAGGAGCATCCCTTGGATGAGGAGATGAAGGAAGCCTTCCAGAACGCATACCTGGAGCTTGGGGGGCTCGGAGAGAGGGTCCTGGGTAAGGGGGCGGAGAGGGGGATATAGGGATATAGGGATATAGGGGTATATAGGGGGATATAGGGGGATATAGGGGGATATAGGGATGGGGACGCAAGACGAGCATCCCTTGATGAGGAGATGAAGGAAGCCTTCCAGAACGCATACCTGGAGCTTGGGGGGCTCGGAGGAGAGGGTCCTGGGTAAGGGGGCGGAGGGGGGATATAGGGATATAGGGATATAGGGGGATATAGGGGGATATAGGGATGGGGACGCAAGGAGCATCCCTTGGATGAGGAGATGAAGGAAGCCTTCCAGAACGCATACCTGGAGCTTGGGGGGCTCGGGGAGAGGGTCCTGGGTAAGGGGGCGGAGGGGGGGATATAGGGATATAGGGATATAGGGGGATATAGGGGGATATAGGGATATAGGGGGATATAGGGGGATATAGGGGGATATAGGGATGGGGATATAGAGGGATGGGGATATAGGGGGATAGAGGGATAGCGGAGGATAGGGATGGGGGTATAGGGGGGATATAGGGATGGGGATATAGGGATGGGGATATAGGGGGGATATAGGGATGGGGATATAGGGATGGGGATAAAGGGATGGAGATATAGGGGGATATAGGGATGGGGATATAGAGGGATGGGGTTATAGGGAGGGGGATATAGGGGGATATAGGGATAGGGATATAGGGATGGAGATATAGGGGGATATAGGGATGGGGATATAGGGATGGAGATATAGGGGGATATAGGTATGGGGATATAGGGATGGGGTTATAGGGATCGAGGTAGAGGGATGGGGATATAGGTGGATATAGGGATGGGGTTATAGGGATGGGGGTATAGGGATGAGGGTAGAGGGATGGGGATATAGGGATGGGGATAGAGGGATGGAGATATAGGGGTTATAGGGATGGGGATATAGGGATGGGGATATAGGGATGGAGATATATGGGGATAGAGGGATGGGGATAGGGGGATGGGGATAGGGGGATATAGGTATAGGGATATAGGGATGGGGTTATAGGGATGGGGATAGAGGTATGGGGATAGAGGGATGGGGATATAGGGGGGATATAGGGATGGGGGTATAGGGATAGGCATATAGGGATGGGGATATAGGGATGGGGATATAGGGGGATATAGGGATGGGGGTATAGGTGGACATAGAGGGTGAGGATGGGGATATAGGGGGAGATATCCCTATAGGATGAGATGGGAATGGGGCTCGGGGGGGATATAGGGGGATACGGGCGTCCCTGGGGGGCTGAAGATGGGATATGGGGTCCCTGAGGTCCTTGGGATATGGGGCTATGGAAGTGCAGAGGGGCTGAAAGGGATCTATAGGGCTACAAAGAGGGGTGTTTGGGGTATAAAAAGGGTGTTTTGGGGTGCAAAGGGAGTAATTTGGGTACAAAAAGGGAGTTTTGGGGTGCAAAGGGAGTATTTTGGGTACAAAAAGGGTGTTTTGGGGTGCAATGGGAGTATTTTGGGTACAAAAAGGGTGTTTTGGGGTGCAAAGGGAGTATTTTGGGTACAAAAAGGGTGTTTTGGGGTGCAAAGGGAGTATTTTGGGTAAAAAAAGGGTGTTTTGGGGTGCAAAGGGTGTATTTTGGGTACAAAAAGGGTGTTTTGGGGTGCAAAGGGAGTATTTTGGGTACAAAAAGGGTGTTTTGGGGTGCAAAGGGAGTATTTTGGGTACAAAAAGGGTGTTTTGGGGTGCAAAGGGAGTATTTTGGGTACAAAAAGGGTGTTTTGGGGTGCAAAGGGTGTATTTTGGGTACAAAAAAGGTGTTTTGGGGTGCAAAGGGGTAGAAAAGGGTTCAAAAGAGGTGTTTTGGGGCACAAAAGGGGGTGTTTGGGGCTGCAAAAGGGGGGGGTTGGCACAAAAAGGGGTGTTTTTGGGGTACAAATGGGGTGTTTTGGGGTACAAATGGGGTGTTTGGGGCACAAAAGGGGGTGTTTTGTTGTAGAAAAGGGGTATTTTGGGGTTCAAAATGGGTGTTTTGGGGCACAAATGGGGTATTTGGGGGGAGAAACGGGTAATTTTGGGGTACAAAGGGAGTAGTTTGGGGCACAAAAGGGGTGTTTGGTGCAGAAAAGGTGGATTTTGGGGTAAAAATGGGTATTGTGGGGGACAAAAGTGATATTTTGTGGTACAAAGGGAGTATTTTGGGGCACAAAAGGGGCATTTTGAGGCATAAAAGGGGTTTTGGGGTACAAAAGGGGTATTTTGAGGTACAAAAGGGGTGTTTTGGGGTACAAAAGGTATTTTGGGGTGCAAAAGAGGTGGTTTGGGGCACAAAATTGATGTTTTGGGGTACAAAGGGAGTGTTTTGGGTCACAAAAGGGGTACTTGAAAGTAGAAAGGGGTAAGTTTGGGGTACAAAGGGAGTGTTTTGGGGTACAAAAGAGGTGTTTTGGGGTAGAAAGGGGTAAGTTTGGGGTACAAAGAGTGTATTTTGGGGTACAAAGGGAGTATTTGGGGGTAAAAATGGGTATTTTGGGGTATAAAAGTGGTATTTTAGGTTACAAAGGCAGTATTTGGGGGCAGAAAAGGGGTGGTTTGGGGTTCAAAGGGAGTATTTTGGGGTAGAAAAGGAGTGTTTTGGGGCACAAAAGGGAGTATTTTGGGGGAGAAAAGGGGTGTTTTGGGGTACAAAGGGCGTATTTTGGGGTAGAAAAGGGGTGTTTCAGGGCACAAAGGTGTATTTTGGGGTAGAAAAGAGGTGTTTTGGGGCACAAAAGGGGTATTTTGGGGTAGAAAACGGGTGTTTTGGGGTACAAATGAAGTATTTTGGGGTAGAAAAGGGGTGTTTTGGGGTGCAAATGAAGTATTTTGGGGTAGAAAAGGGGTGTTTTGGGGTACAAATGAAGTATTTTGGGGTAGAAACGGGGTGTGTTGGAGCACAAAAGGGGTATTTTGGGGTAGAAAAGGTGTTTTGGGGCACAAAAGAGGTATTTTGGGGTAGAAAAGGGGTGTTTTGGGGCACAAAAGGGGTATTTTGGGATAGAAAAGGAGTGTTTTGGAGTAGAAAGGGAGTATTTTGGGGTAGAAAAGGGGTGTTTTGGGGCACAAAGGGGGTATTTTGGCAGAGAAAAGGGATGTTTTGGGGTATAAAAGGAGTATTTTGGGGTAGAAAGGGGTAAGTTTGGAGTAGAAAGGGAGTATTTTGGGGTAGAAAAGGGGTGTTTTGGGGGACAAAAGGAGTATTTTGGGGTAGAAAAGGGGTGTTTTGGGGCACAAAAGGGGTGTTTTGGGGTAGAAAAGGGGTGTTTCAGGGCACAAAGGTGTATTTTGGGGTAGAAAAGAGGTGTTTTGGGGCACAAAAGGGGTATTTTGGGGTAGAAAAGTGGTGTTTCAGGCACAAAGGGAGTATTTTGGGGTAGAAAAGGGGTGTTTTGGGGCACAAAAGGGGTATTTTGGGGTAGAAAAGAGGTGTTTTGGGGCACAAAAGGGGTATTTTGGGGTAGAAAAGGGGTGTTTTGGGGTACAAATGAAGTATTTTGGGGTAGAAAAGGGGTGTGTTGGAGCACAAAAGGGGTATTTTGGGGTAGAAAAGATGTGTTTTGGGGCACAAAAGGGGTATTTTGGGGTAGAAAAGGGGTGTTTTGGGGTACAAAGGGTGTATTTTGGGATAGAAAAGGAGTGTTTTGGAGTAGAAAAGGAAGTATTTTGGGGCAGAAAAGGGTTGTTTTGAGGCACAAAAGTGGTATTTTGGCAGAGAAAAGGGATGTTTTGGGGTAGAAAGGGAGTATTTTGGGGTAGAAAAGGAGAGTTTGGGGGCACAAAAGGGAGTATTTTGGGAGAGAAAAGGGATGCTTTGGGGTACAAAGAGAGTAATTTGGGGTAGGAAGGGGTGAGTTTGGAGTACAAAGGGAGTATTTTGGGGTAGAAAAGGAGTGTTTTGGGGCACAAAAGGGAGTATTTTGGGGTAGAAAAGGGATGCTTTGGGGAACAAAGGGAGTGCTTTGGGGAACAAAGGGAGTACTTTGGGGTAGGAGTGTTTTGGGGTACAAAGGGAGTATTTTGGGGTAGAAAAGGGGTGTTTTGGGGTACAAAGGGAGTATTTGGGGGGAGAAAAGGGATTTTGGGGGTACAAAGGGAGTATTTTGGGGTAGTAAGGGGTAAGTTTGGGGTAGAAAGGGAGTATTTTGGGGTCGAAAAGGGGTGTTTCAGGGCACAAAAGGGGTATTTTGGCAGAGAAAAGGGATGTTTTGGTGTATAAAGGGAGTATTTTGGGGTAGAAATGGGCAAGTTTGGGGTAGAAAGGAAGTATTTTGGGGTAGAAAAGGAGTGTTTTGGGGGACAAAAGGAGTATTTTGGGGTAGAAAAGGGGTGTTTTGGGGCACAAAGGGGGTATTTTGGCAGAGAAAAGGGATGTTTTGGTGTATAAAGGGAGTATTTTGGGGTAGAAATGGGCAAGTTTGGGGTAGAAAGGAAGTATTTTGGGGTAGAAAAGGAGTGTTTTGGGGGACAAAAGGAGTATTTTGGGGTAGAAAAGGGGTGTTTTGGAGTAAAAAGGGAGCATTTTGGTGTAGAAAAGGTGTGTTTTGGGGTACAAAAGGGGTATTTTAGGATAGAAAAGTGGTGTTTTGGAGTAAAAAGTGAGCATTTTGGGGTAGAAAAGGTGTGTTTTGGGGTGCAAAGGAAGTATTTTGGGGTAGAAAAGTGGTGTTTTGGAGTAAAAAGGGAGCATTTTGGGGTAGAAAAGGAGTGTTTTTGGGTACAAAAGGGGTATTTTAGGGTAGAAAAAGGGTGTTTTGGGGTCGGGGGGGTCTGACCCTTGTTCCTGCCCCCCAGGTTTCTGCCACTTTTACCTGCCCGAGGACCAGTACCCGAAGGGCTTCGCCTTCGACTGCGACGACGTCAACTTCGCCACCGACAACCTCTGCTTCGTGGGGCTCATGTCCATGATCGACCCCCCCCGTGCCGCCGTACCCGATGCCGTGGGCAAGTGCCGCAGCGCCGGCATCAAGGTGAGACCCGAAACCGGCCCAAAAAGAGACCCAAAAGAGACCCAAACCAGCCGAAAATAGCCCCAAAAACAGAGGAAAATTGCTCCAAAACTGAGGAAAATTGCTCCAAAACCAGCTGAATCCAACCCGAAAATAGCCCCCAAACAGGAAAATAGCTCCAAAACCAGCTGAATTCAACCCGAAAATAGCCCCAAAACCGGAAAATAGCTCCAAAACAGCCGAATTCAGCCCAAAAAGAGACCCAAACCAGCCAAAAATAGCCCCAAAAAAGAGGAAAATTGCTCCAAAACAGAGGAAATTGCTCCAAAACCAGCTGAATTCAACCCGAAAATAGCCCCCAAACAGGAAAATAGCTGCAAAACAGCTGAATTCAGCCCAAAAAGAGACCCAAAGCAGCCAAAAATAGCCCCAAAACTGAGGAAAATAGCTCCAAAACTGAGGAAAATTGCCCCAAAACTGAGGAAAATTGCTCCAAAACCAGCTGAATTCAACCCGAAAATAGCCCCCAAACAGGAAAATAGCTGCAAAACAGCTGAATTCAGCCCAAAAAGAGACCCAAACCAGCCAAAAATAGCCCAAAAAAAGAGGAAAATTGCTCCAAAACTGAGGGAAATTGCCCCAAAACTGCGGAAAATAGCTCCAAAACCAGCTGAATTCAACCCGAAAATAGCCCCCAAACAGGAAAATAGCTGCAAAACAGCCGAATTCAGCCCAAAAAGAGACCCAAACCAGCCAAAAATAGCCCCCAAAAAGAGGAAAATTGCTCCAAAACAGAGGAAAATTGCCCCAAAACTGCGGAAAATAGCTCCAAACCCAGCTGAATTCAACCCGAAAATAGCCCCAAAACAGGAAAATAGCTGCAAAACAGCCGAATTCAGCCCAAAAAGAGACCCAAACCAGCCGAAAATAGCCCCAAAAACAGAGGAAAATTGCCCCAAAACTGAGGAAATAGCTCCAAAACCAGCTGAATTCAACCCAAAATAGCCCCAAAACAGGAAAATAGCTGCAAAACAGCTGAATTCAGCTCAAAAAGAGACCCAAACCAGCCGAAAATAGCCCCAAAAAAGAGGAAAATAGCTCCAAAACTGAGGAAAATAGCTCCAAAACCAGCTGAATTCAACCCGAAAATAGCCCCAAAACCGGAAAATAGCTGCAAAACAGCCGAATTCAGCCCAAAACGGGCCCCAAACCAGCCAAAAATAGCCCCCCAAAAGAGGAAAATTGCCCCAAAACAGAGGAAAATAGCTCCAAAACCAGCTGAATTCAACCCGAAAATAGCCCCCAAACAGGAAAATAGCTGCAAAACAGCTGAATTCAGCCCAAAAAGAGACCCAAAACAGCCAAAAATAGCCCCAAAACAGAGGAAAATTGCTCCAAAACTGAGGAAAATTGCCCCAAAACTGCGGAAAATAGCTCCAAAACCAGCTTAATTCAACCCGAAAATAGCCCCAAAACAGGAAAATAGCTGCAAAACAGCCGAATTCAGCCCAAAAAGAGACCCAAACCAGCCAAAAATAGCCCCGAAAAAGAGGAAAATTGCTCCAAAACAGAGGAAAATTGCCCCAAAACTGAGGAAAATAGCTCCAAAACCAGCTGAATTCAACCCGAAAATAGCCCCAAAACAGGAAAATAGCTGCAAAACAGCTGAATTCAGCCCAAAAAGAGACCCAAACCAGCCAAAAATAGCCCCAAAACAGAGGAAAATTGCTCCAAAACAGAGGAAATTGCTCCAAAACCAGCTGAATTCAACCCGAAAATAGCCCCAAAACAGGAAAACAGCTGCAAAACAGCCGAATTCAGCCCAAAAAGAGACCCAAAACAGCAAAAAATAGCCCAAAAAAAGAGGAAAATTGCTCCAAAACTGAGGGAAATTGCCCCAAAAAAGAGGAAAATAGCTCCAAAACCAGCTGAATTCAACCCGAAAATAGCCCCAAAACAGGAAAGTAGCTGCAAAACAGCCGAATTCAGCCCAAAAAGAGACCCAAAACAGCCAAAAATAGCCCCGAAAAAGAGGAAAATTGCTCCAAAACTGAGGAAATTGCTCCAAAACCAGCTGAATTCAACCCGAAAATAGCCCCAAAACAGGAAAACAGCTGCAAAACAGCCGAATTCAGCCCAAAAAGAGACCCAAACCAGCCAAAAATAGCCCCAAAACAGAGGAAAATTGCTCCAAAACAGGCAAATTCAGCCAAAAAATAGCCGAAAATAGCCCCCAAACAGGAAAATAGATGCAAAACAGCTGAATTCAGCTCCAAAAGAGACCCAAAACAGCCGAAAATAGCCCCAAAACAGAGGAAAATAGCTCCAAAAAAAGCTGAATTCAGCCCAAAAATAGCCTAATATAGCCCCCGAACAGAGAATAGCCCCAAAACAGCAGAATTCAGCCCAAAAAGAGACCCAAAACTAACAAAAATAGCCCCAAAACTGAGGAAAATAGACGAAAATCGCCCCAAAAGAGGATAATAGCTGCAAAACAGCTGAATTCAGACCAGAAAGAGACCCAAAACAGCCAAAAATAGCCCCAAAATAGCCGGAAATAGCCCCAAAACAGAGGAAAATAGCTCCAAAAGAGCCAAATTCAGGCCAAAAAGAGACCCAAACCAGCCGAAAATAGCTCCCAAAACCACTCAAATCACCCAAATTACACCAAACCCCCCCCATTTCCCCCTCAAATCACCACAAATCACCCCAATCCTCCCCAAATCACCCCAATCCTCCCCAAACCACTCAAATCCCCCCAAAATCACCCAAATCACCCCAAATCCCCCAAAATGCCCCCATATCCCCCAAAATGACCACAAATCCCCCAAAAATCACCCAAATCACGCCAAAATCACCCCCAAATCCCCCCAAAATCACCCAAATCACCCCAAATCTGCCCAAAATCACCCAAATCCCCCCAAATCACCCAAATCCCCCCAATTCACCCCAAATCCCCCCAATCATCCCAAATCCCCCCCAAATCAACCAAATCTCCCCAAATCCCCCCAAATCCCTCCAAATCACCCCAAATACCCCAAAATCACCTGAATCCCGCCAAATCACCCAAATCACCCCCAAATCCCTCCAAAATCCGCCCAAATCCCCCCAAAATCCCCCCCAAATCGCCCAAAATCCCTCCAAATCACCCCAAATACCCCAAAATCACCTGAATACCCCCAAATCACGCAAATCACCCAAAATCCCCCCAAATCCCCCCCAAATCCCCCAAATTCACCCAAATCACCCCAAAATCCTCCCAAATCCCCCAAAATAACCCCATATTCCCCCAAATCCCCCAAAATGACCCCAAATCCCCCAAATCACCCCAAAATCACCCAAAATCACCCAAAATCACCACCAAATCACCCAAATGCCGCCAATTCACCCCAAATCCCCCAAAATCACCCCAAATCCCCCCAAGATCACTCAAATCACCCCAAATACCCCCAAATCCCCCAAAATCCCCCCCAAAATCCCCCCAAAAATCCCCCCAAAATCCCCCAAAATCACCCAAAATCACCCCCCAAAATCACCCAAATCCCCCCAACTCCCCCCAAAATCCCCCCAAAATCCCCCCAAATCCCCCCAAAATCACCCCAAAATCCCTCCCAAATCCCCAAAAATCCCCCCAAATCCCCCCAAAATTCCCCCAAAATCCCCCCAAAATCCCCCCAAAATCCCCCAAACCCCCCCAAATCCCCCAAAATCACCCCAAAATCCCCCAAATCCCCCCAACTCCCCCCAAAATTCCCCCAAAAGCCCCCCAAAATCCCCCCAAAATCCCCCAACCCCCCCAAATCCCCCAAAATCCCCCCAAAATCCCCCAAATCCCCCCAAAATCCCCCCCAAATCCCCCCAAAATCCCCCAAACCCCCCCAAATCCCCCAAAATCACCCAAAAATCCCCCCAAAATCCCCCAAATCCCCCCAAACCCCCCAAAATCCCCCAAAAATCCCCCAAAAATCCCCCCCAAACCCCCCAAAATCCACCAACAATCCCCCAAAATCGCCCCAAATCCCCCCCAAATCCCCCAAAAATCCCCCAAATCCCCCAAATCCGCCCAACTCCCCCCCAACCCGCCCCATAGGTGATCATGGTGACCGGGGACCACCCCATCACGGCCAAGGCCATCGCCAAGGGGGTCGGGATCATCTCCGAGGGCAACGAGACCGTGGAGGACATCGCGGCGCGGCTCAACATCCCCGTCAGCCAGGTCAACCCCCGGTGCGTGCTATGGGGCGCTATGGGGCGCTATGGGGCGCTGTGGGGCGCTGGGGGGCTCTATGGGTGCCATAGGGCACTACGGGGGCTCTATGGGCTGCTGTGGGCGTTACAGGGTGCTATGGAGTGCAGTGGGTGCTATGGGGTGCTATGGGGCTCTATGGGTGCCATAGGGCACTATGGGGTGCTGTGGGTGCTATGGGGTGCTATGGGGCTCTATGGGTGCCATAGTGCACTATGGGGTGCTGTGGGTGCTATGGGGTGCTATGGGGTTCTATGGGTGCCATAGGGCACTAGGGGGCTCTATGAGCTGCTGTGGGCGCTATGGGTTGCTGTGGGGCTCTATGGGTGCCATAGGGCACTATGGGGCTCTATGGGCTGCTGTGGGTGCTATGGGTTGCCGTGGGGCTCTATGGGGCACTATGGGGCGCTGTGGGGCTCTATGGGTGCCATAGGGCACTATGGGGCTCTATGGGCTGCTGTGGGTGCTATGGGTTGCCGTGGGGCTCTATGGGTGCCATAGGGCACTAGGGGGCTCTATGAGCTGCTGTGGGTGCTATGGGGCTCTATGGGTGCCATAGGGCACTATGGGGCGCTGTGGGCGTTACGGGGAGCTATGGAGCGCAGTGGGTGCTATGGGGCGCTGTGGGGCTCTATGGGTGCCATAGGGCACTATGGGGCGCTTTGGGGAGCTATGGGACGCTGTGGGGTGCTATGGGTGCCATAGGGCACTATGGGGCGCTATGGGGCGCTGTGGGGCGCTGTGGGGCTCTATGGGTGCCATAGGGCACTATGGGGCTCTATGGGCTGCTGTGGGTGCTATGGGTTGCCGTGGGGCTCTATGGGGCACTATGGGGCGCTGTGGGGCTCTATGGGTGCCATAGGGCACTATGGGGCTCTATGGGCTGCTGTGGGTGCTATGGGTTGCCGTGGGGCTCTATGGGTGCCATAGGGCACTAGGGGGCTCTATGAGCTGCTGTGGGTGCTATGGGGCTCTATGGGTGCCATAGGGCACTATGGGGCGCTGTGGGCGTTACGGGGAGCTATGGAGCGCAGTGGGTGCTATGGGGCGCTGTGGGGCTCTATGGGTGCCATAGGGCACTATGGGGCGCTTTGGGGAGCTATGGGACGCTGTGGGGTGCTATGGGTGCCATAGGGCACTATGGGGCGCTATGGGGCGCTGTGGGGCGCTGTGGGGCTCTATGGGTGCCATAGGGCACTATGGGGCTCTATGGGCTGCTGTGGGTGCTATGGGTTGCCGTGGGGCTCTATGGGTGCCATAGGGCACTAGGGGGCTCTATGAGCTGCTGTGGGTGCTATGGGGCTCTATGGGTGCCATAGGGCACTATGGGGCGCTGTGGGCGTTACGGGGAGCTATGGCACGCAGTGGGTGCTATGGGGTGCTATGGGGCTCTATGGGTGCCATAGAGCACTAGGGGGCGCTGTGGGCGTTACAGGGCGCTATGGGGCGCTGTGGGGCTCTATGGGTGCCATAGGGCACTATGGGGCACTGTGGGTGTTATGGAGCGCTGTGGGTGCTATGGGGTGCTATGGGGCTCTATGGGTGCCATAGGGCACCATGGGCGCTATGGGGCACTATTGAGCACTATGGGGCGCTGTGGGGCTCTATGGGTGCCATAGGGCACTAGGGGGCTCTATGAGCTGCTGTGGGTGCTATGGGGCTCTATGGGTGCCATAGGGCACTATGGGGCGCTGTGGGCGTTACGGGGAGCTATGGAGCGCAGTGGGTTCTATGGGGCGCTGTGGGGCTCTATGGGTGCCATAGGGCACTATGGGGCGCTTTGGGGCGCTATGGGACGCTGTGGGGTGCTATGGGTGCCATAGGGCACTATGGGGTGCTATGGGGCGCTGTGGGGCTCTGTGGGGCTCTATGGGTGCCATAGGGCACTAGGGGGCTCTATGAGCTGCTGTGGGTGCTATGTGGTGCCGTGGGGCTCTATGGGTGCCATAGGGCACTATGGGGCTCTATGGGCTGCTGTGGGCGTTACAGGGTGCTATGGAGTGCAGTGGGTGCTATGGGGTGCTATGGGGCTCTATGGGTGCCATAGGGCACCATGGGCGCTGTGGGGCACTATGGGGCGCTATGGGGCTCTATGGGTGCCATAGGGCACTATGAGGCGCTATGGGGCGCTGTGGGGCGCTGTGGGGCTCTATGGGTGCCATAGCGCACTAGGGGGCTCTATGAGCTGCTGTGGGTGCTATGGGGTGCCGTGGGTGCTATGGGGTGCTATGGGGCTCTATGGGTGCCATAGGGCACTATGGGGCTCTATGAGCTTCTGTGGGTGCTATGGGGTGCCGTGGGTGCTATGGGGTGCTATGGGGCTCTATGGGTGCCATAGGGCACTATGGGGCGCTGTGGGTGCTATGGGGTGCTATGGGGCTCTATGGGTGCCATAGGGCACCATGGGCGCTGTGGGGCACTATGGGGCGCTATGGGGCGCTATGGGGCTCTATGGGTGCCATAGGGCACTATGGGGCGCTATGGGGCGCTGTGGAGCTCTGTGGGGCTCTATGGGTGCCATAGGGCACTAATGGGCTCTATGGGCTGCTGTGGGTGCTATGGGGTGCCGTGGGGCTCTATGGGTGCCATAGGGCAGTATGGGGCGCTATGGGGCGCTGTGGGGCGCTGTGGGGCTCTATGGGTGCCATAGGGCACTACGGGGGCTCTATGGGCTGCTGTGGGCGTTACAGGGTGCTATGGAGTGCAGTGGGTGCTATGGGGTGCTATGGGGCTCTATGGGTGCCATAGGGCACCATGGGCGCTGTGGGGCACTATGGGGCGCTATGGGGCTCTATGGGTGCCATAGGGCGCTATGGGGCGCTATGGGGCGCTGTGGGGCGCTGTGGGAATCTATGGGTGCCATAGGGCACTATGGGGCTCTATGGGCTGCTGTGGGTGCTATGTGGTGCCGTGGGGCTCTATGGGTGTCATAGGGCACTATGGGGCGCTATGGGGCGCTGTGGGGCGCTGTGGGAATCTATGGGTGCCATAGGGCACTATGGGGCTCTATGGGCTGCTGTGGGTGCTATGGGGTGCCGTGGGGCTCTATGGGTGCCATAGGGCACTATGGGGCGCTGTGGGCGTTACGGGGAGCTATGGCGCGCAGTGGGTGCTATGGGGTGCTATGGGAATCTATGGGTGCCATAGAGCACTAGGGGGCGCTGTGGGCGTTACAGGGCGCTATGGGGCGCTGTGGGGCTCTATGGGTGCCATAGGGCTCTATGGGGCGCTGTGGGTGTTATGGAGCACTGTAGGTGCTATGGGGTGCTATGGGGCTCTATGGGTGCCATAGGGCACCATGGGCGCTATGGGGCACTATTGAGCACTATGGGGCGCTGTGGGGCTCTATGGGTGCCGTAGGGCACTATGGGGCTCTATGGGCTGCTGTGGGTGCTATGGGTTGCCGTGGGGCTCTATGGGTGCCATAGGGCACTAGGGGGCTCTATGAGCTGCTGTGGGTGCTATGGGGCTCTATGGGTGCCATAGGGCACTATGGGGCGCTATGGGGCGCTGTGGGGCACTGTGGGGCTCTATGGGTGCCATAGGGCACTATGGGGCGCTATGGGCTGCTGTGGGGCACTGTGGGGCTCTATGGGTGCCATAGGGCACTAGGGGGCGCTATGGGCTGCTGTGGGTGCTATGGGTTGCCGTGGGGCTCTATGGGTGCCATAGGGCACTAGGGGGCTCTATGAGCTGCTGTGGGTGCTATGGGGCGCTGTGGGCGTTACGGGGAGCTATGGAGCGCAGTGGGTGCTATGGGGCGCTGTGGGGCTCTATGGGTGCCATAGGGCACTATGGGGCACTGTGGGTGTTATGGAGCGCTGTGGGTGCTATGGGGTGCTATGGGGCTCTATGGGTGCCATAGGGCACCATGGGCGCTATGGGGCACTATGGGGCGCTATGGGGCTCTATGGGCGCCATAGGGCACTATGGGGCTCTATGGGCTGCGGTGGGTGCTATGGGGTGCTGTGGGGCTCTATGGGTGCCATAGGGCACTAGGGGGCTCTATGAGCTGCTGTGGGTGCTATGGGGTGCTATGGGGCTCTATGGGTGCCATAGGGCACTATGGGGCACTGTGGGCGTTACGGGGAGCTATGGAGCGCAGTGGGTGCTATGGGGTGCTATGGGGCTCTACGGGTGCCATAGGGCACCATGGGCGCTATGGGCTGCTGTGGGTTCTATGGGGTGCTATGGGGTGCTAGGAGCATCTATGGGAGCCACAGGGCACTATGGGGCACTGTGGGGTGCTATGGAGTGCTATGGGTGCCATAGGGCACTATGTGGTGATGTGGGGTGCTATGGGGCGCTATGGGGCGCTATGGGGCTCTATGGGCGCCATAGGGCACTATGGGGCTCTATGGGCTGCTGTGGGTGCTATGGGGTGCTGTGGGGCTCTATAGGTGCCATAGGGCACTAGGGGGCTCTATGAGCTGCTGTGGGTGCTATGGGGCTCTATGGGTGCCATAGGGCACTATGGGGCGCTGTGGGCGTTACGGGGAGCTATGGAGCGCAGTGGGTGCTATGGGGTGCTATGGGGCTCTATGGGTGCCATAGGGCACTATGGGGCGCTGTGGGTGTTATGGAGCGTTGTGGGTGCTATGGGGTGCTATGGGGCTCTACGGGTGCCATAGGACACTATGGGGCGCTTTGGGGCACTATGAGGCGCTGTGGGGTGCTATGGGTGCCGTAGGGCACTGTGGTTCACTATGGGGTGCTATGGGGCTCTATGGGCACCATATGGCACTATGGGGCTCTATGGGCTGCTGTGGGAGCTATGGGGTGCTGTGGGTGCTATGGGTTGCTAGTGGCGCTATAGGCGCTATGGGGCGCTATGGAGCGCTGTAGGCGCTATAGGGTGCTATGAGGCACTATGGGGCGCTATAGGTACTATTTGGCTCTATGGGGCGCTCTGGAGCACTGTGGTCGCTATGGGGTGCTATGGGGTGCTATAGGGTGCTGTGGGGCGCTATGGGACTATGTGGCGCTATGAGGCGCTACGGAGTGCAGTGGTTGCTATGGGGTGCTACGTGGTGCTATGGGTCTCTATGGGCACTATGGGGTGCTATGGGGCGCTATGGGCACTATAGGGGGGATATGGGGTGCTATGGGGCGGATGTAGGAGGTTATGTGGGATTGGGGCTGCTATGGAGGGGGAATTGGGGGTGATGGATAGGTGCTAGGGAGGATTTAGGGGGATATGGGGCGCTATGGGGGGGATTTTGGGGGCTCCCCAGTGCATTTTGGGTTGTCCCTATGGATTTTGGGTTATCCCTATGGATTTTGGCTCATCCCTATGGATTCTGGGTTATCCCTATGGATGTTGTGGTATCCCTATGGATTTGGGGATTATCCCTATGGATTTCAGGGGTTTCCCTAGAGATTCGGGGTATCCCTATGGGTTTTGTGGTAGCCCTATGGATTTCGGGGTATCCCGATGGATTTCGGGGTTTTCCCTATGGGTTTTGGGGGTATCCCTATGGATTTCAAGGTTTCCCTATGGATTTCAGGGTATCCCTATGGCGTTCAGGGTTTTCCCTATGGATTTTGGGGGTATCCCTATGGATTTTGGGGTTTTCCCTATGGATTTTGGGGGTTTCCCTGTGGTTTTTGAGGTTTCCCTTTGGATTTTGGGGTATCCCTATGGATTTCAGGGTTGTCCCTATAGATTCAGGATATTCCTATGGATTTCGGGGGTTTCCCCTATAGATTCAGGATATTCCTATGGATTTTTGGGGTTTCCCTATGGATTTTGGGGGTATCCCTATGGATTTCAGGGTTGTCCCTATGGATTTGGGGGTTTTCCCTATGGATTTGGGGGTTTTCCCTATGGATTTTGGGGGTATCCCGATGGATTTCAGGGTTTTCCCTATGGATTTTGGGGGCATCCCTATGGATTTGGGGGTTTTCCCTATGGATTTCAGGGTATCTCTATGGATTTCAGGGTTGTCCCTATGGATCTGGGGGTTTTCCCTATGGATTTTGGGGGTATCCCTATGGATTTGGGGGTTTTCCCTATAGATTTCAGGGTATCCCTATGTATTTCGGGCTTTTCCCTATGGATTTTGGGGGTATCCCTATGGATTTCGGGGTTTCCTCTGTGGATTTTGTGGTATCCCTATGGATTTCAAGGTTTCCCTATGGAATTCAGGGTTTTCCCTATGGATTTTGGGGGTATCCCTATGGATTTTGGGGTTTTCCCTATGGATTTGGGGGTTTCCCCTATGGGTTTTGAGGTTTCCCTATGGATTTGACGGGTATCCCTGTGGATTTTGGGGTTTTCCCTATGGATTTTGGGGTATCCCTATGGATTTTGGGGTTTTCCCTATGGATTTGAGGGGTATCCCTATGGATTTTTGAGGTTTCCCTATGGATTTTGGGGTTTTCCCTATAGATCTGGGGGTTTTCCCTATGGATCCATGGGTGCTGACCCCCCCCTTTCCCCTTCGCCCCCGGTCCCCAAAGGGACGCCAAGGCCTGCGTGATCCACGGCACGGACCTGAAGGACATGAGCTCGGAGCAGATCGATGAGATCCTGCAGAACCACACCGAGATCGTCTTCGCACGCACGTCCCCGCAGCAGAAACTCATCATCGTCGAGGGCTGCCAGAGACAGGTGAGGGGGAACGTGAAACACACCAAAAACACCCCAAAAACACCAAAAAACACCTCCAAAACACCCCCAAAACACCCAAAAACACCCAAAAACACCAAAAAACACCCAAAAACACCCAAAAAAAAACAAAACACCCAAAAACACCCCAAAACACCCCAAAAACCACCCAAAACAGCCCAAAAACACCCCAAAACACCCCAAAAACCACCCAAAACAGCCAAAAAACACCCCAAAACACCCCAAAAACACCCAAAAACACCCCCAAAACACCCAAAAACACCCCCAAGAAACAAAAAACACCCCAAAACCACCAAAAAACACCCCAAAAACACCCAAAAAACACCCAAAAACACACCAAAACCACCCCGAAAACACCCCAAAAAACACCCCCAAAACACCCAGAAACACCCCAAAAACACCCCAAAACACACCAAAACCACCCCGAAAACACCCCAAAACACAGAAAAAACACCCGAAAACACCAAAAAAACACCCCGAAAACAACCCCAAAACTCCCCAAAACCACCCCGAAAACACCCAAAGACACCCCAAAAACACCCCCAAAACACCCAAAAAACACCCAAAAACACCCAAAAACACCCAAAAAACACACCAAAACCACCCCGAAAACACCCCAAAACACCGCAAAACACCCAAAAAACAACCCCAAAACACCCCAAAACACCCAAAACCACCCCAAAACCACCCCCAAAACAACCTAAAACACACCAAAAACACCCCAAACCACACCGAAACACCCAAAAACGCCCCAAAACTCCCCAAAAGGACCCCGAGAACAGCCAAAACTAACCTAAAATGCACCAAAACCAACCTAAAACACACCAAAACCACCAAAACCGCCCCAAACCACCCTAAAACACACCAAATAAAACATAAAACACACCAAAACACCCAAAGCCACCACAAAACGCCCCCAAAACACACGAAAACACCCCCAAAAAACCTAAAACACACCAAAAACAACCTAAAACACCCCAAAACCAACAGGAAACACCCCCAAAACAACTGAAAACACCCCCAAACCACCCGAAAACACCCCAAAACAACCTAAAATACACCAAAAACAACCTAAAACACCCCAAAACCAACAGGAAACACCCCCAAAACAACTGAAAACACCCCAAAGTCACCCGAAAACACCCCAAAACACCCCAAAACAACATAAAAAACACCAAAACCAACCTAAAACTCACCCAAAACAACCTAAAACACCCCAAAACACCTCAAAGCACCCAAACCATCTGAAAACACCCCAAAGCCAACCTAAAATGCACCAAAATACCCCAAAATGCAAAAAAAGACCTGAAAACACCCCAAAAACAACTTAGAACATTAAAAAACAGCCTAAAACGTGCCAAAAACAACCTAAAACACCCCAAAAGGCCAAAAAAAAACCCCTCAAAACAAAACAACAACCTAAAACATGCCAAACCCACCCAGAAACACCCCAAAAACACCCCCAAAAAAAAACCTAACACCCCAAAAGCAACCTAAAGCACACCAAAACCACACGAAAATAACCCTAAACCACCCGAAAACACCCCCAAAACAACCTAAAACACAAAAAAACCACACGAAAACAACTAAAAACAACTCTAAACCATGCTTAACCACCCCGAAACAGAAAAAAACACACCAAAACCACCCTGAAAGACCCCAAAACCACCCTAAAACACCCTGAAACACCCCCAAAACAGCCTAAAACACCCCAAAACCACCCTGGAACACCCCCAAACCAACCTAAAACACAGCAAAACCACCCAAAACCACCTCAAAAACAGCCAAAACCACAGCAGAATCTCAAAAAAGAAACCCAAAACCAACCTAAACCACCCTAAAACAATTTGAAAACACCCAAAACCAGCCGAAAACACCCCCAAAATTACCCCAAACCACCCCAAAACCACAAAAACCACCCAAAACTTACCCGAAAACACCCCAAAACCACAAAAAAACACCCAAAACTTACCCGAAAACACCCCAAAATCACAAAAAACACCCAAAACCACCCGAAAACACCCGAAAACACCCCAAAACCACAAAAAACACCCAAAACTTTCCCGAAAACACCACAAAACAACAAAAACCACCCAAAACTTACCCGAAAACACCCCAAAACCACAAAAAACACCCAAAACCACCCGAAACACCCCGAAACCACACCCCAAAACCACAAAAAACACCCAAAAAACACCCCGAAAACACCCCAAAACCACAAAAAACACCCAAACCAGCCCGAAAACACCCCAAAACCAGAAAAAACACCCAAAACTTACCCGAAAACACCCCAAAACCACAAAAAACACCCAAAACTTACCCGAAAACACCCCAAAACCACAAAAAACACCCAAACCAGCCCGAAAACACCCCAAAACCACAAAAAACACCCAAAACTTTCCCGAAAAAAAACCAAAACCACAAAAAACACCCAAACCAGCCCGAAAACACCCCAAAACCACAAAAAACACCCAAAACTTACCCGAAAACACCCCAAAACCACAAAAAACACCCAAAACTTACCCGAAAACACCCCAAAACCACAAAAAACACCCAAAACTTACCCGAAAACACCCCAAAACCACAAAAAACACCCAAAACTTACCCGAAAACACCCCAAAACCGCAAAAAACACCCAAACCAGCCCGAAAACACCCCAAAACCACAAAAAAACACCCAAACCAGCCCGAAAACACCCCAAAACCACAAAAAACACCCAAACCAGCCCGAAAACACCCCAAAACCACAAAAAACACCCAAAACTTACCCGAAGACACCCCAAAACCACAAAAAACACCCAAAACTTACCCGAAAACACCCCAAAACCACAAAAAACACCCAAACCAGCCCGAAAACACCCCAAAACCACAAAAAACACCCAAAACTTTCCCGAAAACACCCCAAAACCACAAAAAACACCCAAAACTTTCCCGAAAACACCCCAAAACCACAAAAAACACCCAAACCAGCCCGAAAACACACAAAACACGCTAAAATACCCCTAAAAAACCCTAAAACACGCAAAACCACCCCAAAACCACAAAAAAGGCCTAAAACACCCCAAAACACAAAACCACCTTAAACCACCCCCAAACCCCATAGAACACAAGAAATCCACCAAAAAGCACCCCAAAACAACAAAAAAAAACACACTAAAACACGAAAAGCCGCAAAAAACACCCTGAAACACAAAACCACCCTAAAACACCCCAAAACCACCCAGAAAATACCATAAAACACCCCAAAACCCTCCAAACCCCCAAAACACCCTAAAACACCCTAAACCCATGAAAGAACACCCTAAAACCACCTCAAAACACCCTCAAACACCCCAAAACATCCCCAAAAACACACAAAAAACACCCAAAAAAAAACCAAAACCAACAAAACACCCTAAAACACCCCAAATCACCCCCAAAACCAGACAAGAACCCCCAAAGCCACCCCAAAACCACCAAGGAATGCCTAAAATCACCCCAAAAATGCCAAAACCACCTCAAACCACTGAGAAAAAAACAAGAAAACACCCCAAAATCACCCAAAACCCCCCGAAAACACCCCAAAACACCGAATAACCACCCCAAAATCACCCCAAAGCCCCCCAGGAACCCCCAAAACCAGCCCAAGCAGCGTCTCCGGAGGCCGTAGAGATGCTCAAATATGACCCCAAACCACCCAAAAAACACCTAAAACCACCCCAAAAAACACTTAAACCACCCCAAAACCACCTAAAACACCCCAAAACCACTTAAAACACCCCAAAACCATCCAAAAACTACCCCAAAACCACCCCAAAACCACCCCAAAGACCCCTCCATCAAAACCAGCCCAAAGAGCATCTCCAGTGGCAACGGACAACACCAAATACAGCCCCCCAAAAAACCCAAATCCACCCCAAAACCACCCCAAATGGTCCCCACATCCCCATCACCATGGAGATGGTACCCAAGGTGCCACCACGATGAGGATGCTCCCCACATCCCCATCACCATGGAGATGGTACCCAAGGTGCCACCACAATGGGGATGCTCCCCACATCCCCATCACCATGGAGATGGTACCCAAGGTGCCACCACAATGGGGATGCTCCCCACATCCCCATCACCATGGAGATGGTACCCAAGGTGCCACCACGATGAGGATGCTCCCCATCACCATGGAGATGGTACCCAAGGTGCCACCACGATGAGGATGCTCCCCATCACCATGGAGATGGTACCCAAGGTGCCACCACGATGGGGATGCTCCCCACCTCCCCATCACCATGGAGATGGTACCCCAGGTGCCACCACAATGGGGATGCTCCCCACATCCCCATCACCATGGAGATGGTACCCAAGGTGCCACCATGATGAGGATGCTCCCCACATCCCCATCACCATGGAGATGGTACCCAAGGTACCACCACAATGAGGATGCTCCCCACATCCCCATCACCATGGAGATGGAGATGGTACCCAAGGTGCCACCACGATGAGGATGCTCCCCATCACCATGGAGATGGTACCCAAGTTGCCACCACAATGGGGATGCTCCCCACATCCCCATCACCCACCACAATGGGGATGCTCCCCACATCCCCATCACCATGGAGATGGTACCCAAGGTGCCACCAGAATGCTCCCCACATCACCATGGGATGCTCCCCACATCCCCATCACCATGGAGATGGTACCCAAGGTGCCACCACAATGGGGATGCTCCCCACATCCCCATCACCATGGAGATGGTACCCAAGGTGCCACCACGATGAGGATGCTCCCCACATCCCCATCACCATGGAGATGGTACCCAAGGTGCCACCACGATGAGGATGCTCCCCAAATCCCCATCACCATGGAGATGGTACCCAAGGTGCCACCATGATGAGGATGCTCCCCACATCCCCATCACCATGGAGATGGTCCCCAAGGTACCACCACAATGAGGATGCTCCCCACATCCCCATCACCATGGAGATGGTACCCAAGGTGCCACCACATGGAGATGGAGGATGCCACCACTCCCCACATCCCCATCACCATGGAGATGGTACCCAAGGTGCCACCACGATGATGGGATGCTGCCACCCCCACATCCCCATCACCATGGAGATGGTACCCAAGGTGCCACCACGATGAGGATGCTCCCCACATCCCCATCACCATGGAGATGGTACCCAAGGTGCCACCACGATGAGGATGCTCCCCACATCCCCATCACCATGGAGATGGTACCCAAGGTGCCACCACGATGGGGATGCTCCCCACATCCCCATCACCATGGAGATGGTACCCAAGGTGCCACCACGATGAGGATGCTCCCCACATCCCCATCACCATGGAGATGGTACCCAAGGTGCCACCACGATGAGGATGCATCCCCATCACCATGGAGATGGTACCCAAGGTACCACCACGATGAGGATGCTCCCCACTCCCCCCCATGGAGACCCCCACATCCCCGTCCCCCCCTAGGGCGCCATCGTGGCGGTGACGGGCGACGGCGTCAACGACTCGCCGGCGTTGAAGAAGGCCGACATCGGCGTGGCCATGGGCATCGCCGGCTCCGACGTCTCCAAGCAAGCGGCCGACATGATCCTATTGGACGACAACTTCGCCTCCATCGTCACCGGCGTGGAGGAAGGTTCGTGTGGGACCCATAGGGGCATCGCTATGGGGAGAAGGGAATAAAGGGGGGGGGGGGGATGGATACATACACCCCAATGGTGACCATCCCCGTGTCTTCAGGCCGCCTGATCTTTGACAACCTCAAGAAGTCCATTGCCTACACCTTGACCAGCAACATCCCCGAGATCACCCCCTTCCTCCTCTTCATCATGGCCAACATCCCCCTGCCCCTGGGGACCATCACCATCCTCTGCATCGACCTGGGCACCGACATGGTGAGGTTGGGGGGGGACGGGGGGGAAACCCCACTGTTAGGAGCACCCCAAAAGCTTTGGGGACCCCCAAAGTTCCTCCCTATGGGGCCCAGGACCTCCAAATCCCCCATGGTGGGACCCCCAAGAACCTCCCTATAGGGATGCTATGGAGGGCAATAGGGTGCAAATGGGATGCAGTGGGGCACCATGGGATGCTATGGGGACACCACGACCCACATAAAGGGGGGGACCCCCTTTTAGGAGCACCCCCAAAGCTATGGGGACCCCCAAGATCCCCCTATGTGTGATGCTATAGGGCAATATGGGGTGCTATGGAGGGCAATAGGGTGCAAATGGGACGCAGTGGGGTACCATGGGATGCTATGGGGATGCTATGGGGACACCACGACCCACATAAAGAGGGGGACCCCTCTTAGGAGCACCCCCAAAGCTTTGGGGACCCCAAAGTTCCTCCCTATGGGGCCCAGAAACTCCCAATCCCCCATGGAGGGGCCCCCAAGAACCTCCCTATAGGGATGCTATGGAAGGCTATAGGGTGCAAATGGGATGCAGTGGGGTACCATGGGATGCTATGGGGACACCACGACCCACATAAAGGGGGGGAACCCCTTTTAGGAGCACCCCCAAAGCTTTGGGGACCCCCAAGATCCCCCTATGAGTGATGCTATAGGGCAATATGGGGTGCTATGGAGGGCAATAGGGTGCAAATGGGACGCAGTGGGGTACCATGGGATGCTATGGGGATGCTATGGGGACACCACGACCCACATAAAGGGGGGGGGAACCCCTTTTAGGAGCACCCCCAAACCTTGGGGACCCCCCTAGGGGTGCCCATGTGGGGTGCCCCCCACATTGTGTCGTGTGTGTCCCCCCCCCCAGGTCCCTGCTATCTCATTGGCCTATGAGGCAGCCGAAAGCGATATCATGAAGCGGCAGCCCCGGAACCCCCGCTCGGACAAGCTGGTGAATGAACGGCTCATCAGCATGGCCTACGGGCAGATCGGTGAGCTATCGCGATAGTGGGAGGGGCCGCGGAGGAGTGGGGGGGCGAGATGTCGCGGTATAGGGGGCGATACGGGGGAGAAAGGGTGCGATATGGGGGAGAAAGGGTGCGATATGGGGGGGGAAGTGAGATATCGGGATATAGGAGGCGATATGGGGGAGAAAGGGTGCGATATGGGGGAGAAAGGGTGCGATATGGGGGAGAAAGGGTGCGATATGGGGGGGGAAGTGAGATATCGGGATATAGGAGGCGATATGGGGGAGAAAGGGTGCGATATGGGGGAGAAAGGGTGCGATATGGGGGAGAAAGGGTGCGATATGGGGGGAAGTGAGATATCGGGATATAGGAGGCGATATGGGGGAGAAAGGGTGCGATATGGGGAGGGGGAAGTGAGATATCGGGATATAGGAGGCGATATGGGGGAGAAAGGGTGCGATATGGGGAGGGGGAAGTGAGATATTGGGATATAGGAGGCGATATGGGGGAGAAAGGGTGCGATATGGGGGAGAAAGGGTGCGATATGGGGAGGGGGAAGTGAGATATCGGGATATAGGAGGCGATATGGGGGAGAAAGGGTGCGATATGGGGGAGAAAGGGTGCGATATGGGGAGGGGGAAGCGAGATATCGGGATATAGGAGGCGATATGGGGCAGAAAGGGTGCGATATGGGGGAAGTGAGATATCGGGATATAGGAGGCAATATCGGGGTTGAGATATGGGGGGAAGGTTGCGATTTGGGGGTTCAGAGGTGCAATAAGGGGAAAGCGAGATATCAGGACATCGCAGGCGGTATTGTGATATAGGAGGCGATATGGGGGAAGGGGTGTGATATGGAGGGGAGCAAGATACGGGGATATAGGAAGAGATATAGGGGTTCAGGGGTGTGATATGAGGGGGGGGAGTGGTGCGATATCGGGATATAGGAGGTGATATCAGGATATAGGACGCGATATAAGGGTTCAGGGGTGCGATATGGGGGTTCAGGGCCGCAATATGAGGGTTCAGGGGTGCGATATAGGGCTTGAGGGGTGCAATATGGGGGTTCAGGGGTGCGATATGGGGGTTCAGGGTCGCGATATGGGGGTTCAGGGCCACGATATGGGGGTTCAGGGCCGCGATATGGTGGTTCAGGGGTGCGATATGGGGGTTCAGTGCCGCGATATGGGGGTTCAGGCCCGCGATATGGGGGTTCAGGCCCGCGATATGGGGGTTCAGGGCCGCGATATAGGGGTTCAGGGGTGCGATATGGGTGTTCAGGGGTGCGATATGGGGGTTCAGGGCCGCGATATGGGGGTTCAGGGGTGCGATATGGGGGTTCAGGGCCGCAATATGAGGGTTCAGGGGTGCGATATAGGGCTTGAGGGGTGCAATATGGGGGTTCAGGGGTGCGATATGGGGGTTCAGTGCCGCGATATGGGGGTTCAGGGGTGCGATATGGGGGTTCAGGCCCGCGATATGGGGGTTCAGGGGCGCGATATGGGGGTTCAGGCCCGCGATAGGGGGGTTCAGGGGTGCGATATGGGGGTTCAGGGCCGCAATATGAGGGTTCAGGGGTGCGATATAGGGCTTGAGGGGTGCAATATGGGGGTTCAGGGGGGCGATATGGGGGTTCAGGCCCGCGATATGGGGGTTCAGGGGAGCGATATGGGGGTTCAGGGCCGCGATATGGTGGTTCAGGGGTGCGATATGGGGGTTCAGTGCCGCGATATGGGGGTTCAGGGGTGCGATATGGGGGTTCAGGCCCGCGATATGGGGGTTCAGGGCCGCGATATGGGGGTTCAGGGCCGCGATATAGGGGTTCAGGCCCGCGATATGGGGGTTCAGGGCCGCCATAGGGTCCTGAAGTAACGGGGCAACCCCAAAAGATGAAGGAGAGACCCCAATATCCCAGGGAAGGAGCAGCATCCTGCATCCCTGAGCATCCCATGGGGTCGCTATGGGGAATATGTGGGTCCTGTGGGTCGGGGGGGAGCCTGAGCCCCACTTTTCGCCCCACATTCCCTAGGGATGATCCAGGCACTTGGGGGGTTCTTCGCCTACTTCGTGATCCTGGCGGAAAACGGGTTCCTTCCCTCCCGCCTCGTCGGGATCCGCCTGCGCTGGGACGACCGCACCGTCAACGACCTGGAGGACTCCTACGGGCAGCAGTGGGTCAGTGCCCCATAGCGCGCCCCATAGCGCGCCCCATAGCATGCCCTATTACAGCGCCCCATAGAGCACTATTCAGCGTAGAGCGTTCCACAGTGTCACCACAGCGCCCCATTGCCCTCCATTGAGCCCTGTAGTGCCCTATAGCACGTAGAGCACCCCATAGTGTCACCACAGTGCCCCATAGTGCCCCATAGCGCCCCATAGCATGCCCTATTACAGCGCCCCATAGAGCACTATTCAGCGTAGAGCGATCCGGAGCGTCACCACAGTGCCCCATTGCCCTCCATTAAGCCCTGTAGTGCCCTATAGCACGTAGAGTGCCCCATAGTGCCCCATAGCGCGCCCCATAGCATGCCCTATTACAGCTCCCCATAGAGCACTATTCAGCGTAGAGCGATCCGGAGTGTCACCACAGCGCCCCATTGCCCTCCATGGAGCCCTGTAGTGCCCTATAGCACGTAGAGTGCCCCATAGTGCCCCATAGCGCGCCCCATAGCATGCCCTATTACAGCGCCCCATAGAGCACTATTCACCGTAGAGTGCTCCGTAGTGTCACCACAGTGCCCCATTGCCCTCCATTGCACTCCGTAGTGCCCTATAGCACGTAGAGCACCCCATAGTGTCACCACAGTGCCCCATAGTGCCCCATAGCGCCCCATAGCGCGCCCCATAGCGAGCCCGATCAGAGCGCCCCATAGAGAACTATTCACCGTAGAGCGTTCCATAGTGTCACCACAGTGCCCCATTGCCCTTCATTGCACCCCGTTGTGCCCTATAGCACGTAGAGTGCCCCATAGTGCCCCATAGCGCGCCCCATAGCATGCCCTATTACAGCGCCCCATAGAGCACTACTCAGCGTAGAGCGATCCGGAGCGTCACCGCAGCGCCCCATTGCCCTCTATTGAGCCCCGTAGTGCCCTATAGCACATAGAGCACCCCATAGTGTCACCACAGTGCCCCATAGTGCCCCATAGCGCCCCATAGCATGCCCTATTACAGCGCCCCATAGAGCACTATTCAGCGTAGAGCGATCCGGAGCGTCACCACAGTGCCCCATTGCCCTCCATTGAGCCCTGTAGTGCCCTATAGCACGTAGAGTGCCCCATAGTGCCCCATAGCGCCCCATAGCATGCCCTATTACAGCGCCCCATAGAGCACTATTCAGCGTAGAGCGATCCGGAGCGTCACCACAGTGCCCCATTGCCCTCCATTGAGCCCTGTAGTGCCCTATAGCACGTAGAGTGCCCCATAGTGCCCCATAGCACGCCCCATAGCGCGCCCCATAGCACGCCCCATAGCATGCCCTATTACAGCGCCCCATAGAGCACTATTCAGCGTAGAGCGATCCGGAGCGTCACCACAGTGCCCCATTGCCCTCCATTGAGCCCTGTAGTGCCCTATAGCACGTAGAGTGCCCCATAGTGCCCCATAGCACGCCCCATAGCGCGCCCCATAGCACGCCCCATAGCATGCCCTATTACAGCGCCCCATAGAGCACTATTCAGCGTAGAGCGATCCGGAGCGTCACCACAGTGCCCCATTGCCCTCCATTGCGCCCCATAGTGCCCTATAGCACATGGAGCACCCCATAGTGTCACCACAGCGCCCCATAGCGCGCCCCATAGAGAGCGTGATCAGAGCGCCCCATAGAGCACTATTCAGCATAGAGCGCTCCATAGTGTCACCATAGCGCCCCATAGCGTTCAATAGTGCCCTATAGCACGGAGCACCCCATAGTGTCACCAGTGCCCCATAGCGTTCAATAGTGCCCCATTGCCCTCCATTGCACCCCATAGTGCCCTATAGCACATGGAGCACCCCATAGTGTCACCATAGCGCGCCCCATAACGCGCCCTATTAGAGCGCCCCATAGAACCCTATTCCCCATAGAGCCCCCCATAGTGTCACCACAGCGCCCCATAGCGTTCAATAGTGCCCCCTTGCGCCCCATAGTGCCCTATAGCATCCCCATAGCACCCACTGCACCCGATAGCGTTCCATTGTGCCCCATTGCGTCCCATTGCCCTCCATTGCGCCCCATAGCATCCCCATTGAGGCAGGGCACAGCCTGAGGGCTGAGCACCCCACAGACCCCATAGAAGCCCCATAGCACCCCCTTTGCCCCCTATAGCACCCCATAGAATCCACACTGTAGCAGTGGGGCAGTCAGGGAGGGCTCAGCACCCCATAACACCCCATTGTATCTCCATAGCAACCTCATCGCACCCCATAGCACCCCATAGAACCCTATAGCACCCCATTGCCCCCTATAGCACCCCATTGCCCTATAGCATTCCATAGCACCCCATTGCACCCCATAGCACCCCATTGCACCCCATAGCACCCTATTGCCCCATAGCATTCCATAGCACCCCATTGCACCCCATAGCACCACTATTGCCCTATAGCATTCCATAGCACCCCATTGCACCCCATAGCACCCCATTGCACCCCATAGCACCCTATTGCCCTATAGCATTCCATAGCACCCCATTGCACCCCATAGCACCCTATTGCCCCATAGCATTCCATAGCACCCCATTGCACCCCATAGCACCCCTATTGCCCTATAGCATTCCACAGCACCCCATTGCACCCCATAGCACCTCATTGCCTTCCATAGCACCCCTATTGCCCTATAGCATTCCATAGCACCCCATTGCACCCCATAGCACCACTATTGCCCTATAGCATTCCATAGCACCCCATTGCACCCCATAACACCACTATTGACCTATAGCATTCCATAGCACCCCATTGCACCCCATAGCACCCCATTGCCTTCCATAGCACCCCTATTGCCCTATAGCATTCCATAGCACCCCATTGCACCCCATAGCACCCCATTGCACCCCATAGCACCCTATTGCCCTATAGCATTCCATAGCACCCCATTGCACCCCATAGCACCACTATTGCCCTATAGCATTCCATAGCACCCCATTGCACCCCATAGCACCCCATTGCACCCCATAGCACCCTATTGCCCTATAGCATTCCATAGCACCCCATTGCACCCCATAGCACCCTATTGCCCCATAGCATTCCATAGCACCCCATTGCACCCCATAGCACCCCTATTGCCCTATAGCATTCCACAGCACCCCATTGCACCCCATAGCACCCCATTGCCTTCCATAGCACCCCTATTGCCCTATAGCATTCCATAGCACCCCATTGCACCCCATAGCACCCCTATTGGCCTATAGCATTCCATAGCACCCCATTGCACCCCATAGCACCCCTATTGCCCTATAGCATTCCATAGCACCCCTTTGCACCCCATAGCACCCCTATTGCCCTATAGCATTCCATAGCACCCCATTGCACCCCATAGCACCCCATTGCCTTCCATAGCACCCATATTACCCTATAGCATTCCATAGCACCCCATTGCACCCCATAGCACCCTATTGCCCTATAGCATTCCATAGAACCCCTTTGCACCCCATAGCACCCCTATTGCCCTATAGCATTCCATAGCACCCCATTGCACCCCATAGCACCCCTATTGCCCTATAGCATTCCATAGCACCCCATTGCACCCCATAGCACCCCTATTGCCCTATAGCATTCCATAGCACCCCATTGCACCCCATGGCACCCCTATTACGCCATTGCACCCCATAGCACCCCTATTACCCCATTGCACCACATAGCACCCCATTGCCCCCCATAGCACCCTATTGCCCTCCATAGCACCCCTATTGCTCTATAGCATTCCACAGCATCCCATTGCACCCCATAGCACCCCTATTGCCCTATAGCATTCCACAGCACCCCATTGCACCCCATAGCACCCCTATTACCCTATTGCACCCCATAGCACCCTATTGCCCTATAGCATTCCATAGCACCCCATTGCACCCCATAGCACCCTATTGCCCCATAGCATTCCATAGCACCCCATTGCACCCCATAGCACCCCTATTGCCCTATAGCATTCCACAGCACCCCATTGCACCCCATAGCACCCCATTGCCTTCCATAGCACCCCTATTGCCCTATAGCATTCCATAGCACCCCATTGCACCCCATAGCACCCCTATTGGCCTATAGCATTCCATAGCACCCCATTGCACCCCATAGCACCCCTATTGCCCTATAGCATTCCATAGCACCCCTTTGCACCCCATAGCAACCCTATTGCCCTATAGCATTCCACAGCACCCCATTGCACCACATAGCACCCCTATTACCCTATTGCACCCCATAGCACCCTATTGCCCTATAGCATTCCATAGCACCCCATTGCACCCCATAGCCCCCCTTTTGCCCTATAGCATTCCACAGCACCCCATTGCACCACATAGCACCCCTATTACCCCATTGCACCCCATAGCACCCCATTGCACCCCATAGCACCCCTTTTGCCCTATAGCATTCCATAGCACCCCATTGCACCCCATAGCACCCCTATTGCCCTATAGCATTCCACAGCACCCCATTGCACCCCATAGCACCCCTATTGCCCTATAGCATTCCATAGCACCCCATTGCACCCCATAGCACCCCTATTGCCCTATAGCATTCCATAGCACCCCATTGCACCCCATAGCACCCCTATTGCCCTATAGCATTCCATAGCACCCCATAGCACCCCATAGCACCCTATTGCCCTATAGCATTCCACAGCACCCCATTGCACCACATAGCACCCATATTACCCTATTGCACCCCATAGCACCACTATTACACTATAGCATTCCATAGCACCCCATTGCACCCCATAGCACCCCTATTACACTATAGCATTCCATAGCACCCCATTGCACCCCATAGCACCCTATTGCCCTATAGCATTCCACAGCACCCCATTGCACCACATAGCACCCATATTACCCTATTGCACCTCATAGCACCCTATTGCCCTATAGCATTCCATAGCACCCCATTGCACCCCATAGCACCCCTATTACACTATAGCATTCCATAGCACCCCATTGCACCCCATAGCACCCCATTACCCCATTGCACCCCATAGCACCTTATTGCCCTATAGCATCCCATAGCACCCCATTGCACCCCATAGCGCCCCATAGCACCCTATTGCCCTCTAGCATTCCATCGCACCCCATAGCACCCCATAGCACCCCATTGCAGCAGTGCACCCCATAGCACCCCACTACCCATAATGGTATCTCAGCCCCCCATTCCCCCCCCCTTATAGCAACCCTTACCCTATACACCCCAATAGAGGGACACCCTATAGGGGGGTGTTTTTGGGGTGCCTCTGACGTCATTTCCGGGGTGTCCCCCCCCCACCCCAGACCTATGAGCAGCGCAAGGTGGTGGAGTTCACGTGCCACACGGCTTTCTTCGTCAGCATCGTGGTGGTGCAATGGGCAGACCTCATCATCTGCAAGACCCGGCGCAACTCCGTCTTCCAGCAGGGCATGAAGTAAGGGGGGGACCCCCAAAATTCGAGGGGGGGACCCCCAAAATTCGAGGGGACCCCCAAAAATTCAAGGGGACCCCAAAAAGTTTGGGGGGGGAGGGAAAAAAACCGAGGGAAATAGCATCCTGTATCCCTGAGCATCCTATGGGGTGGTGGTACCCAAGGGGGGAGCAGCATCCTGTATCCCTGAGCATCCTATGGGGTTGTGGTACCCAAGGAGGGAGCAGCATCCTGCATCCCTGAGCATCCTATGGGGTTGTGGTACCCAAGGAGGGAGCAGCATCCTGTGCCCCATAGCATCCTATGGGGTTTTGATACCCAAGGAGGAAGCAGCATCCTGTGCCCCATAGCATCCTATGGGGTTGTGGTACCCAAGGAGGAAGCGGCATCCTGTGCCCCATAGCATCCTATGGGGTTGTGGTACCCAAGGAGAGAGCAGCATCCTGTGCCCCATAGCATCCTAGGGGGTTGTGGTACCCAAGGAAAGAGCAGCATCCTGTGCCCCATAGCATCCTATGGGGTGGTGGTACCCAAGGAGGGAGCAGCATCCTGTGCCCCATAGCATCCTATGGGGTTGTGGTACCCTAGGAAGGAGCAGCATCCTGTGCCCCATAGCATCCTATGGGGTGGTGGTACCCAAGGAGAGAGCAGCATCCTCTGCCCCATAGCATCCTATGGGGTGGTGGTACCCAAGGGGGAAGCAGCATCCTGTGCCCCATAGCATCCTATGGGGTGGTGGTACCCAAGGAAGGAGCAGCATCCTGTGCCCCATAGCATCCTATGGGGTTGTGGTACCCAAGGAGAGAGCAGCATCCTGTGCCCCATAGCATCCTATGGGGTTGTGGTACCCAAAGAGGGAGCAGCATCCTGTGCCCCATAGCATCCTATGGGGTTGTGGTACCCAAGGAAGGAGCAGCATCCTGTGCCCCATAGCATCCTATGGGGTGGTGCTACCCAAGGAAGGAGCAGCATCCTGTGCCCCATAGCATCCTATGGGGTTGTGGTACCCAAGGAGGGAGCGGCATCCTGTGCCCCATAGCATCCTATGGGGTGGTGGTACCCAAGGAGAGAGCAGCATCCTGTGCCCCATAGCATCCTATGGGGTTGTGGTACCCAAGGGGGAAGCAGCATCCTGTGCCCCATAGCATCCTATGGGGTTGTGGTACCCAAGGGGGGAGCGGCATCCTGCATCTCTGAGCATCCTATGGGGTGGTGGTACCCAAGGAGGGAGCAGCATCCTGTGCCCCATAGCATCCTATGGGGTGGTGGTACCCAAGGAGGGAGCAGCATCCTGTGCCCCATAGGATCCTATGGGGTTGTGGTACCCAAGGAGGGAGCAGCATCCTGTGCCCCATAGCATCCTATGGGGTGGTGGTACCCAAGGAAGGAGCAGCATCCTGTGCCCCATAGCATCCTATGGGGCTGTGGTACCCAAGGAAGCAGCAGCATCCTGTGCCCCATAGCATCCTATGGGGTTGTGGTACCCAAGGAGAGAGCAGCATCCTGTGCCCCATAGCATCCTATGGGGTTGTGGTACCCAAGGAGAGAGCAGCATCCTGTGCCCCATAGCATCCTATGGGGTGGTGGTACCCAAAGAGGGAGCAGCATCCTGTGCCCCATAGCATCCTATGGGGTTGTGGTACCCAAGGGGGAAGCAGCATCCTGTGCCCCATAGCATCCTATGGGGCTGTGGTACCCAAGGAGAGAGCAGCATCCTGTGCCCCATAGCATCCTATGGGGTTGTGGTACCCAAGGAAGCAGCAGCATCCTGTGCCCCATAGCATCCTATGGGGTTGTGGTACCCAAGGAGGGAGCAGCATCCTGTGCCCCATAGCATCCTATGGGGTTGTGGTACCCAAGGAAGGAGCAGCATCCTGTGCCCCATAGCATCCTATGGGGTGGTGGTACCCAAGGAAGCAGCAGCATCCTGTGCCCCATAGCATCCTATGGGGCTGTGGTCCCCAAGGAAGCAGCAGCATCCCGCATCCCTGAGCATCCTTTTGCTGGTGGTACCCAAGGAAGCAGCAGCCTCCTGCATCCCTGGAGATGCTTTATGGGGGTCTCTCGATATTGGGGGGCACAGGGGGGTGTCGGAGGGGGGCCGGGGTTGGTTGGGGGGCTGTGGCTTTGGGGGTGATGCTCTTTGTGACCCCCACTTTTTTTTTAGGAACAAGATCCTCATTTTTGGGCTCTTTGAGGAGACGGCATTGGCCGCTTTCCTCTCCTATTGCCCTGGCATGGACGTGGCTCTGCGCATGTACCCCCTCAAGTAAGGGGGGGGACCCCACTTTTGGGGGGCTATGGGGGGCTATGGGGCGTCTATGGGGCATCTATGGGGTCTATGGGGGGCTATGGGGCGTCTATGGGGTTCTATGGGGTCCTAAAGGGGGGAGCAGCATCCTTCGTCCCTGAGCATCCTCTGGGTAGTGGTACCCAAGGAGGGGGGCTTGGGGGTCCTGGGAGGGGGTCTATGGGGCAGCTATGGGGCGTCTATGGGGGTCTATGGGGGGCTATGGGGGGCTATGGGGCGTCTATGGGGTTCTATGGGGTCCAAAGTTGGGGAGCAGAATCCTTTGTCCCTGAGCATCCTCTGGGTAGTGGTACCCAAGGGGGAGGGTTGGGGGTCCTGGGAGGGGGTCTATGGGGCAGCTATGGGGCGTCTATGGGGGTCTATGGGGGGCTATGGGGGGCTATGGGGCGTCTATGGGGTTCTAAGGGGGGGAGCAGCATCCTTCATCCCTGAGCATCCTCTGGGTAGTGGTACCCAAGGGGGAGGGTTGGGGGTCCTGGGAGGGGGTCTATGGGGCGGCTATGGGGGGCTATGGGGCGTCTATGGGGTTCTAAGGGGGGAGCAGCATCCTTCATCCCTGAGCATCCTCTGGGTAGTGGTACCCAAGGGGGAGGGTTGGGGGTCCTGGGAGGGGGTCTATGGGGCAGCTATGGGGCGTGAATGGGGGTCTATGGGGGGCTATGGGGGGCTATGGGGCGTCTATGGGGGTCTATGGGGTCCTAAGGGGGGTCCAAAGAGGGGAGCAGCATCCTTCATCCCTGAGCATCCTCTGGGTAGTGGTACCCAAGGAGGGGGGCTTGGGGGTCCTGGGAGGGGGTCTATGGGGCAGCTATGGGGCGTCTATGGGGGTCTATGGGGGGGCTATGGGGCGTCTATGGGGGTCTATGGGGTTCTAAGGGGGGGAGCAGCATCCTTCGTCCCTGAGCATCCTCTGGGTAGTGGTACCCAAGGGGGAGGGTTGGGGATCCTGGGAGGGGTCTATGGGGGCTATGGGGCGTCTATGGGGTGTCTATAGGGGTCTATGGGCGTCTATGGGTCGTCTATGGGGTGTCTATAGGGGGCTATGGGGCGTCTATGGGGTTCTATGGGGTTCTAAGGGGGGGAGCAGCATCCTTCGTCCCTGAGCATCCTCTGGGTAGTGGTACCCAAGGGGGAGGGTTGGGGGTCCTTGGAGGGGGTCTATGGGGGGCTAGGGGGGCTATGGGGCGTCTATGGGGCATCTATGGGGTTCTATGGGGGTCTATGGGGCGTCTATGGGGTTCTATGGGGTTCTAAGGGGGGGAGCAGCATCCTTCGTCCCTGAGCATCCTCTGGGTAGTGGTACCCAAGGAGGGGGGCTTGGGGGTCCTGGGAGGGGGTCTATGGGGGGCTATGGGGGGCTATGGGGCGTCTATGGGGCATCTATGGGGTCTATGGGGGGCTATGGGGCGTCTATGGGGTTCTATGGGGTCCTAAGGGGGGGAGCAGCATCCTCAGTCCCTGAGCATCCTCTGGGTAGTGGTACCCAAGGGGGAGGGTTGGGGGTCCTGGGAGGGGGTCTATGGGGCAGCTATGGGGCATCTATGGGGGTCTATGGGGGGGCTATGGGGGGCTATGGGGTGTCTATGGGGGTCTATGGGGGTCTATGGGGGTCTATGGGATGTCTATGGGGGGCTATGGGGGCCTATGGGCGTCTATGGGGGTCTATGGGGTGTCTATGGGGGGCTATGGGGGGCTATGGGGGGCTATGGGGCGTCTATGGGGGGCTATGGGGCATCTATGGGGGTCTATGGGGGGCTATGGGGGTCTATGGGGTGTCTATGGGGGTGTATAGGGGTCTATGGGGGGCTATGGGGGTGTTCTGGGTCTTGAATGCCCTAAGGATGGGTTTGGGGTGATTTAACCCATTTTTGGGGTGATTTAACCGTTTTTGGGGTGAATTTTACCGTTTTGGGGTGATTTAACTCCTTTTGGTGTGATTTAACCCATTTTTGGGGTGATTTAACCCATTTTTGGGGTGGATTTAACTCATTTTTGGGGTGATTTAACCGTTTTTGGGGTGAATTTAAGCGTTTTTGGGGTGAATTTAATTTTAAGCGTTTTGGGGTTTTGGGGTGAATTTAAGCGTTTTTGGGGTGATTTAACCGTTTTGGGGGTGAATTTAAGCGTTTTTGGGGTGATTTAACCGTTTTGGGGTGAATTTAACAGGTT